>NW_009951919.1:239598-251041 GCF_000747805.2 Chaetura pelagica | reverse complement strand
TTTGTGGTTTTATGGTGTGCTTTCTTGGTAATGAAGTCAATATAATTTGAATTATATTTGAGTAAAGTTGCATTTGAATACATTTTGAATTAACAATAATAGAGAGCCAGTATTCCTCAGCTGTCTTAAAATATGAAAAAATTCTGCAGCTTATTTTTTGGTTTGAAAGTAGAGAAAGTACTAGAAGAGTAGGTACGTTTCCTTTGCTTGACTGTAAGAGGGTAGGAAGAGTTTATATGCATTGCACTTCACAGTGGTTTTTCGTGTTTTTGTGGGTTGTGTTGGTTTTTTTTTTACTTTAACATGGGGACTGTTTCTTCTAGAGGAAGAAACTTTTACTCAATTTACAAGAACACAACTTATTTTGGTTTGCTAAAAAGACTTATTGTTGCAAGTCATCTTGTTTGTTATCAGCATTGTGTATTAACATAGTGAATATTTCATCGTGGAAATCCAATTGATACATGACCAAAAATTTCTGAAAGTTATATAAAATAGAAGACATTTCTGAAACTGTGGAAACACAGGACTGGGAGCTGTATGAGAGACACTGTGTGCATGGAATGACTGACAATGTGTGTGTGCAGGAAGTGGTATTTTTTTAACAGCCTAGCAAACTGCATGCACTTCAAAGTATGTTTGCAGACCTTTGTTCACAAGGAGATATCAGAGTCCTGCCTTAATTATTTTTTTTTAATTGATAATATTGAACTCTTAGAAGTGGTATTCAGATTTTTTAGGATGTTAGCATATCAGTGTTTGAGATCAAGGTAGAGGTGCTAACTGGAGCAACAGTTGACAATCTTTAATTAAAGTTCTGCTGCTGAGTGTGTGTTGGTTGCAGAGGTTGGTTTATACAAATGCAGCTGCACCTCTTTTCTGGATTGAAGTGTCTGCAAGTCTAGCTTGGCTCTGGTTGAACTGAGGTGTTTAATGTGCAAAATACTTGTATTTCAGGGTCATCTTCAGCCATGCCTGGTGTCAATAATTTAGGACAGTCCAGCTCCAGTAGTCCACGGATGTTTCCTCAGCCCCAGAACATGATTCAGATGGGACCTGGACACAGTTCTGTTCTTCCGCTCCAGTCGGGCTCCAGCCAGCAGGATCGAGGGGTGACTCAATATAACAATATGCAAAACATGCAGCGAGGGGGATTGTACAACTTGGCATCTGGGATGACCCAGATGGTTCCCCAGCATGCAACACAAAGTGCCAGTGGACAGCCACCCATGCAGAGACAGAGCAGCCTGGGCCAGGGTGCTGCCGTTCCTGCTGGGTATGGGCAGAACACCTTAGCAAACTCAAGCATTTCTCAGCAGCACAATAAAGGTGCACTGAATCCAACCTTATCTAAGCCACAGATGGCCAGAGTACCAGCTGCTATGGGGGCTCAGAATCCATCTTGGCAACACCAAGGTATCCCTAGTATTAACAACCAGACACAAGCAAACAGTGGCTTAGGACCGTTTACTGCCAGCTCCTCTTTCCACATGCAGCAGACTCATCTAAAAATGGCCAACCAACAGTTTGCCCAAGGAATGCCTCAGGTAAGCCTAAGCACCAGCAGACCCATGACCTCTATGAATGCTGCTGTCTCTGGGCAGATGCTGTCATCATCTTTGGGTGCGCAGCAGCGGACGAACCCTCCTACGCAGCAGCAGGTCCCCTCACAGCAAGTCTTGCCTGGCATCAACCAGACTGTTCCAGATCTGAACACTTTCAGCCAGAACCCAAATCAGCAAATGCCCAACAGAGGTAATCTGCACTGTAGTCAAGGGTTCCCTGTGAGGACAACCAGTCAAGAGCTGCCTTTTGCCTACAGCGGCCAGTCGGGCAATAATGGACTTCAGAACTTAACTGGTGACACAGACCTGATAGACTCTTTGCTGAAAAACAGGACTTCAGAGGAGTGGATGAATGATTTGGATGAGTTGTTAGGGACTCATTAAAATGGGGCCAGGGGTGGGGGGGTTCTACTTTTTTTTTTATTATTATTATTTCATGAAATACAAACAACACTTGGACCAAAAAACCTGTGGCATTGAGACTTGCAGGCATTAGAGGGAAATGGGTTGGGAAAGGGACTTCTCGACATGCGGTGGGGGCGCACCAAGCAGGGCTGCAGGAAGAGTGCGCTTTCCCTGGGTGTCTCTGAGGAGTCACAAGCTTTGAACAGGTCAAAAAACACTCTGCGTGTCCTAGCCAGCCTTTCAGAAATCTCACTTGCAGTGTTCTAAAATGGAACCTTTTAATTCTTTAAAAACAAAACAAAATTCCACATGAGTAGTTGCAGAGCGAAAGCAAATAGTCACACAGATTGTTTTTAGGGCTTAGTCTCCTGCAGCTATTACTTGCAATCCTTATTTTTTCATAGATTGATATGGTGTTATAGTACTGTCCATCAAACTTCTGACTTTTTTTTTGAGAAGAGGCTTGAGCATGCTTGCAAAATGTTCTGAATTGTTTCTTTTCCCCATCACTGAAGCATGTGCCTGTACTCTCAGTAAGCAAGTGATATTTCAGAGTAAATATTTCTAGATGCTGGTAATAGATGAAATAAAGTATTAAAACCTGGCCAGTTAGTCTAGGTAGTTGTCTTAATAGATTGTAGTCTTCTAAGCTGCAGTTTGCACTCTGTTGTAGAGAGGCACAGTTCTTGGCTTATCCCTTGCTGTGTTTAAAGGGGGAATTTCTTACGGGAGGACTTTTAAACTATGTAGGCTTAACATGAATTGTAAAGCCATTTACTTTGCACCTCTTTCTTCATAACTTATTTCCAAAGGTAGTTGTATTTAAATGAAGGCTTTGCTTCATGACAGCTGATCTAGTTTACTTTGCTGTAAAAAGTAAAATGAACTTCTGAGATAATTTCATTTCCCAAAGGTAGCAATGGTGCAGTGAGCACAAGACTTTGTCACCTCAGGAACAAAATGAGGAATAAGGAATTTGGCTGAGAGGTGAAAAGTCCTTATTAGCAATAATAGCACAGGCAGCCTGAGAGGATATTGTATCAGGGTTGCTCCAATATAGAAGTCTCCCCCCTTTAAATACTTGGGTTTATGTGTGTCATGTTTTGGCTTGTTTTTGTTTTTTTTTGGATACTGGGTTACGAGTTTGATAATCTTTCCATAGACTGGTGGATTTACTTCTTTAATATCCCTTGAAGCAGATGCTGGTTCTTCAGCCCAAGGAGACCTTTTATCCATGTGTTGGGATCAGTCCCAGAAAGGACAAAATCCACAACGGGAACAATAAGTGTTCCAGAGTTCTTACTTTCTACCAAAAAAATCCCCTATCCATCAACAAACCACCTTGCCTTAACCTTTGTTTTAAAATTGAAATGCAAGTTTTTCTTTTAAATGCACAAATACCTCTTCCCTTTTAAATCCACTTTTTTGGAAAACTCCTTTGAAATTTCTAATAAAACCCAGCATTGTGATTTAAAAAGCAATTTCCTTCAGCACAAACTGGCTTCTTCAGGAGTTTTCTGCACTGCAGAGATGTGTGAGAGGGCTTTTTCCAGAGTGGGTGAAGGGAAGTGAAGGATAACATTGATTTCAAAGAAGGAAAATATTTTGCTGTATCTGCAGCTCCTTTATGAGACAATTTGCACTTTTAAAAACTGCTTTTTAACACTAATACTTTAACCCTTTCCAAATATGCATGGAACATGGTTTGTCCAGCACACTTACCTAGTGTGGATGAATTACACTCTGTTGAACATATTTGATACTGTATCATGTTGAACTGTTGGTGAAAGATGTGCATTGATCAGTGGATCCCACCATTGAGTAGTGGAGAAGACTTCACTGAAGCAGATTTAATCCCTTTTAGAGCTTGTGAAAAGATTAACACAGAGATTGTCTTTGGATGCGAAGATGAAGGTGTTAGTGACTTTGGTTGTTGACACTTCTGATATTTTCTAGAATAAGTAGTTGAGATGCAAATAACTGATGCTAACTTTTCTTGTACTGGCAATCTAAGGAAAGAGCTAGTGAGTTTGGTTTACTGTTACGTTAAACCAAAAACTGGTCCAAGGTAAGTGTTGTTAGAAGAGTATAGATAAACTAGCAATCGCAGTGGCAGGAGTGTTTGCTATATTTTTATTTTTAAAGGTTAACTTTGCACCAGTGTGCCTTCCCTTCCTTTTGGGAGTGCTTGGGACCTCATTATTTCAAGTGACATCCTTTAATGTCACTAGTTTTTTCTCCCCCGTACAAACATTTGAGAGACACAACAGGGTAATAGGATCCAGCTTTTTATTTCTTCCCTGTTCAGTTTGTGGTAAAATCTGCTACGTTTTCCTGTAGATTTTGCACATGGACTTTGTTCTGAATAAGACAAAATACAATCCATCCAGTTGTGATTTCTTAGTTAGAGGAAAGAACATCTGCTGTTTGCATTATTGCTACCAAAAAGGCAATCCAGGTAAATGTCCAGGAAAATGCAGATGTTCTCTTTCCTCCACTGTTTCTGGAAGCTAAGGTGGATATTGCCCGGCTTGACCAGTGGGTTTGTTCAGGAAAGTATCTAGATTTGATGAAAGGGCCTTTTCACGATACTGTTGAGCTAAAATCAAGTGTGGTTCTAGGCAAACTGGCTTGTGATGCCCATCAGTCCCCTTGTGTGAACAGGATCCAAGCAGCATCTAACCTGGCAGGCAAAGCAGCCCTTGTTTCTGCTTTTGGGCCCTGTCCACATCATGTACCCAGACTGCTGGGAGTCCGGTATCACTGTAACCGAGCTGAAACAGTTCAATGGAAATGAAAATATGGTTTGGATGTACATAGGTGCATGGGTAGGGCTGGGCTTTGCCTTTGTGCCCTGAAACATGTAGCTGTCTATATATATATGCACTTGGGCTTTCCATTTGCTGCAGCTTCAGAGCAATAAAACGTATCTCCCCTGAGCTGTACCTGGCCAGCCGCCCATGGCTTTATTTATAAACTGCGGCTTTGGTTGGGTAGGAAAGGTGAGAGTGTCACTGTGCAACATCCACTGCCTTCCAAAAACCGCAATTCAATTGAAAAGGGTGCTCAAAAATTTGTTATACACATTTCCTTTGTGTAAATAAATGTTTACAATTTTATATTAAAGATTTGAATAAGAGTTAGATCTTCTGACTGTATATTTTTTACTTTTTATAGATTTTAAAACTATAATTCTTTATATATGTGTTTGGGGGGGGTATTATGGTAAGTTTTATGCTTGTAAATGGAGAACAGTTGAATTTGATGCTAACCTTTATGAATTTTTGTCATTGAAATGTATAAAGAGTCCATTAATCCCCTTATTCTTTTACTACAATTACTGGTGCACACCAAAAAGAAATCCTTCACTTCTGTTTTATCATTATAAAATAAATATTTTGCTAGTGTATTAAACATACATGGTGTGACTTTATACATTGGTGTGAGCTCAGTGGTGCTGTCCCTAGTGAGATGACTCCATTCCAACACACAGGTTTTCTCACCCTGTTGCTCAAACACTCTGCTGTGTCATTCCAATTCTTACGGTTAAACAGGCCAGAACTGGATAATGAGGCCTTTTGAGAACTTTCCTTTGAAAACAAGACTTTATGCTACACCTACTGTTTCTGGATTATTTTTTTTAAATGCAGTTGTAGGCCTTAAGCAAGGAACTGGGACTGCAGACTTTGGTATGAGTGGAGTATGTTAATAACTACTCACACATGCAAAATCATGGAGTTCCAATAATATGGTCAGATTATCTCAAAAATATCAGACCTTAGTGATTTAAAAAGCCACTAGAGCTGGTGATTTGAAGAGACTGTGGAAAATAATGGCAAAATAGGTTTTTCAGCCCCTGCTGGATTGTTGAGCCTCTTAAGATGGACACTGACATGTCTTGGTGGTTAGAAATAAAGCAACATAGCTCCATCAGTGCCCAGAAGAGCCTGGCTCTAGACGTGTGTGTTTGCATGTTGAGGTGTTCTTGTTAGCAAGTTATTACTTGATTAATTGCTCTGAGTTCAGCATTTCAAAGCAGTTCTCCTAGTGAATCATACGACTTGCAGCAGACCCAAGAATTCAGCTACTTATATAGCATTTCCTGTTTGCCAAGAGTGCCTTTTGACTGATGATACCTACTCGTTAAGTTCTCAACTAACATCTCAAACCTTTCCAAATGAAGATCAAGCAGTTGTGATAAAGAATTTGTAAAGTGTGACACGTGTTTCTTGCTGAGGCTGTATTCATTTTACATGTTACTTTGATTTCAAGCATTCCTCTTTATAAATACAACCTTAATCAGCTTCAAACGTTGAAGGATCCTTCTACAAGTGTAGACAAGTGTCTTACTATATAGCTGTTGTGCTTAAGGGCCCAGCTTAGAGCCTTCAGGTGTTCTCACAAAGTGCATCCTGACTTACCTGAGTATATTCCTCTGCGAGTTTTGAGTTGAGTTTGGGGGGAGAGGAGACCTGTAGCTTCAGAAGCTTATAGAGAACCAAATGTAATAGTGACAATACCAGAATGAGCTGTTTCTAGCCCTTGAACTGTGTTCTTTATTTACTTTTGCTATTTGTCCCATTGAAAGTGCTACATTGTATTTCATGTTGAGTAAAACAACTTCCCCGCTGTTGCCTGCTGAAGTGACATGTGTGTTTTTCCAGAGATTTTAAGGAGTCAGTGGCAGCTGGTGACCAACCTCTGCTTAGAAACTGATTTGTTTTTTCACTTGATGTTAGTGTTTTGCCTGGGGCTGATGTAAATCTGGGAGTGTTTCTGAAGCCTGAATTGTTTGTTGAAGTGGTGTAAGCAGAAGGAGACTCCTGGTGACAATGCTGCTCTCTTATATTTGACACCTCAGATGAAATTTTCAGTCACCAATAGTTTGTATTAATTGTTTTATTCCTATTTCAGTCTGGGGCTGCTAGCAGCTTGGGAGGGTCTAAAGTCACATTATATGAGTGTTTTGCAGAGAGAAGGAGAAGTTTTGGTACTCCATGTGCATTTTTTTTTAAAGTGTATGCTTGTATGTTTGAATTAATTAAGTATTCAACTTGCTAAGCTGTTGCAATGAGGTTTTGAGGTGATCAAGAGCCAAACCAGAAGAGCTTGCTGTGTCCCACTTGTGAGAATCTGGAGGTTTGGTCATTTCTTGTTGGTATTGTATGCAAATTCTATACTGAGATATTGTGGGTGTGATTATACAGAGAAATGCAATGGCTCAACCATATCCTGTCACCACCTTTCTCCAAAATTAAGGGAGAACCTCAGTTGATAACAAATTACACCTTTTTTCTCCTTTTTGGTTTAAAAACTTTGAAGTCAGAGTAGTCTTACCCATATGAAGTTGCTCCAAAACACAGGATCAGTTTGTGCACTGGTGCATGTTTTGTTTATGGAGAGTGAAGTTATTGAGGGCTAAAATATTTCTGTTCTTTACATTTTATAATTATGATGTTGGTGTAACATTTCTGAGGGTCCATGTGTTTCTCCATCCTCTGCTGCCTTCCATTTGGAACCAAGAACTTTTATACATCAGTCACAATTGTAAAAACATCAGAAAACTACAAAAAGTGACTGAGCACTAGAAAAGAGCCATGGTCCTATTTGGCAAGCTTACAGTATTAATAGGATAAAAGATCTGAATGCTCTTTTAAAAATTCAGAATCCAGTAAAAGAATTAAGTTACTCCAGCTGAAGTCTAGAAAATACGTGATCAACTCTACTACTTGGAATAAGAGCAGAAAGTCAAGTCATTAACTTGTGAATGCTTGTTAATAATTTTTACAACCTTGAGCGTAATTTAGATGCCTTAGAGCTGAGTAAAGCTAGCAATAAAAGGGCTGGAAAAAATATCATCTTTCCATGGGCAGCAACACTTAATTTAATCACAGTGCAAAATTCTGTAAATATAATTGCAAGAATTTCAGCTGGTGCACACAAAACTTTGGCTGTTACGTAGTTCAGCAGAAGGAACTTGTCTGGAACAGGTTTTCTGAGGTTGGCTGCTTTGGAAAATGATGTGGCGTGGAAAGAGTTAATGTATGGTGCAGGGAACACGTGTTGCTGCAGGGCAATAAGAAGGCAGGAGCAGGAGAGAGGGTTGGAAAGCATCTGGACTCATCCCACCTAGCAAGGCTGTGGACCACAGTCGGCGCCATGAGAAACCAAATAGACCTGCTAGCCACTGTCACAGTTTTGGGAGTCCTGGAGCAAGGTAAGTGTCCTTTCTGTCATGCCTGGTAGTACTGAGCTAATTATATTGAACTTTGTGGAACTTAGTTCCTGTATTTTGCTTGGAACCTTCATGGAATGAAAGCTGCTGTTTTCCAACAAGAAAATGATGTTTGGCCATTCGCAGTGGAAGTGTCCTGCCTGAGGAGGCTCATTATTTAATTGGGACAAACGATTCTCAAACCTCAAAGCCAGCATTCTAGAAAGAAATGAAACTGGAAGTTTCACTTCGAAACTTAAAACCATTTAAACAATTAAAACGTCTTTAAAACATTTTCAGTGAGTTAATTTTAGCAGGTAATTTGTAACCTAGAGTGGTTGGAGGAAGTAAAAATAAAGGCAGGTTAATAAATGCTCTGAGGAAGAAGCCAGCCTAGAAACACACATGATACGTAAATGGAGAAGAGCATCACGTACAGATGCATTTCTCCTCTGGGGCCCATGTTACGTGCTCGTGTAGCTTTGCTGCACTGAGCGGGTGGCGAGATGAGTTAACAGCTCTGTACAGTAATTTGGAAACTCATGCAAGTCCTTCCAGTCAGACCCAGACATCTTCAGACAAAGTTGGCAACTTCTCTTAATTTAAATAGATGCCTTTTGTTTTGACCATTTGGAAGGAAGCAGAGTGCTGCCAAGCTCTGCCTCCTGTGCTTCATTGTGGGTCCTTTGGGCAAAGGCCTCCCCTCAGGGCTGCAGGAGGGTGATGGGAGGGGAAGTTCACCTGCTTCGGATGGGGACAGAGCCCCCATTTGATCAAAACCAAGGGTTTTCTATAAGGGAAGTGTTGGAAGTTTTGGAAGGATTTTTATTGCTGAATTAATTCACCACAGAGCTATCACACCTCTGCTTACAAATGTGAATCTCTCAGCAGCCTGCTGTATTTTTAGTTGTCAGATGATAAATCTCTTAATATACTAATTATTTAAAACTCAAATGTACTTGAAGAATAGAGTTCAAGCTTTCTGGATTGTCAATAACTTCTCAGAGAAATATCTGCAGCTACAGGTCTCTTGGTCTAATGACATCTTTGCATTTTACCATTGTAACTGACGTCAGAACCATACAGGTGTGAAGCCAGCAGATAACCAGCAAGCTTATCTGTGTTGGGTTGGATAAAGGAGCCTTGTTTTATGGTCTGCCTGGGAAGCCAAGGAGCAATGGCAAAGTACTATGTGTTTCCTTTCTACTAGTAGGAAATATGTGTGCTATTGTCCCCCTGATTCAGAGCTATGTAGTTGCTTTTCTTGCACATTTGGGTGAGTTACTGGACGTACCAATACTCTCCCATCACATCCTGATGCAGGAGATGTGATTTAATGGGGGAACTTAGTACAGTGGTGGTTGTTTTTTAGTTTTTTCCTCTTAATTTTCTGAGAGCTCACAGCTTCCTCATTCTTTCAGGTAACTTTCTCCTTATTAATTTAGTTATGCTCAGTTTAGCAAAGCTCTGATCTTAGTGCTCTGTAGGTATGTGCTGTGTTGGTCTCCAGACCAGAGAACAGAACAATGCTACCACAATTTTTTCACACTCCCCTTTTTTTAACTGCTTCAAAAGAGGAAGGTTATGCATGATCTATCAGCCTCCACAGAGCTTGTTTGCCAGGTTGATTCGATGTAGCAGATACCAGCTGTAATAGGGTTTGACAAGTTTGTGGACAGAATCAAATTGAGAATGAACGTCTGGCTGATACTTCCACTGAGGAGCAAAGTGTAGGGAGAGCTCAACCCTATGAGCCATGAAAAGGCATTTAACCTCAAGACATGAATCACAAAAAATAGTTTGAAAGGTTCGGCAGAGTAGGCTGAGCTCTTCCCAAGTCCATGCTGGGAAGGTTTGTACAGTGTGTTCTTCTTAACACCTCATTTTGAGAGGTGCTTCTCTGGGGTGATTCTTAATCCTTAAGGCTTCACCCATATTCCAGGCTTGGAGGACAGCTAGGCAGCCTCCACAAGGCTCTTGCTCCTCTTAGGTGGTTGTTTTAGGTGTTGTCTACCCCTAAGTGTAAGGGTTCTGTTGCAGGGCTTGTCTGAGTCTTTGCCCCATATACAAGCAAGATGTTAATCATAGAGTTGCTGGAGAGGTTGGGTCTGAAATTATTCTTATCGTGCTCATCAGTCACAATAATTCTACACTAGGCAGGGTGCAGCTGGCACAAAGCAGGATGAAGACTTGCCCAGAGCAGAATCAGGCTTATGCCACAAGCCAGAGCTGTGAATGATCCAGTAACTTGAGCTCAGTCCATTCCTTGAAGTGCCTGCAGTGGGACCCTGAGATCATTGAATACTTGTTTGGGAGAGACGTGCTTAACTGATGGGAAGAGGACGTATCAGGATGGGTCACACTTTGATCAGCTTTTTCTCAGAGCTTTGCCAGCTGCTGCTGAGCTGCCAGTTGTGTGCTCCTGCAGAGTTTGGTGGCTGGTTTCACAGAGGGGACACTGTGGCATCTGGCTGCATCTCAGGGCAGGACGATGTCCTCACACCTCACCATAATCACTGTGCTACACATCAATCAGAGGGGAAAAGCAAACTTGTTCCTTGCCACTTTTCTCTTCCAGCACCTTGTGGTTAGGGCTGGGTCATTGCACTCACTGTGGAAGACACTAGAATGTGTGGATATTTTCCTAAGTGGATGTCTGTTTATGGACATGGATGATGTGCTGTGTAATGCACAGGTCACACAGCAGCAGATTATTCACATTTCTAATTCCCTTTTCTTCTACATATGTTCTAAGGCTTTTCTGCCAGCATGCATGGATCTGTCTTGTCTTTAATCTTGCAACATCTGTCCCTGCTTTCCTTTTTTTCTTCTGCTGTTCTGCTTTTATCTTTGTTAGAATAAGATGGTCCACAAGACAGTCCTTGCAGCCTGGGTCCTTGTCTCTCTGTTTATTACTCTGAAAGTGTTGCTACGTTAGGACCTTGCTAATCCAAGTGACTCCCTGAGCAGCAGGCTGCCACAGCCACCAAAGTTATTGTTTTTATAATTTGCTTTTCTCCTTACGAAAACTCTCATTTTCAATAAAGGCAGCAGTGCAGTAGTGTGCCCTTGAAACATCAGCAGTCACCTGTGGGAGTAAAAGCTTTTGTGAGAGAGTGAAACAGCCCAGATGTTAATAAGTTTTTGTGGTTTTGACGTGACTTTGCATGTCCCTCACAGCTGTACAAACAGCAATGCAGCAGACACCACCTTAGTGCCTTAGCCCAAGGTACAGGCTCATCCGTGTCATTGACAGCAC
>NW_009951919.1:219250-239269 GCF_000747805.2 Chaetura pelagica | reverse complement strand
GCAGGAATGGAGTGAAGGAAACATTTTGCCCCCTTCCCCTTTTCTTCTTATTGCCATAATTATGAGCATCCCTAGTTGATTTAATGATATCCCACTGCTGTACAGGTTGGATGCTGCTTGTACAAATGCTTTGTGCCTGCTGGCTGTAGCAGGAGGTGTTACCCATAGCTCCCATCA
The DNA here is from genome assembly GCF_000747805.2 of Chaetura pelagica. Taxonomy (NCBI): domain Eukaryota; kingdom Metazoa; phylum Chordata; class Aves; order Apodiformes; family Apodidae; genus Chaetura; species Chaetura pelagica. The sequence goes on along the minus strand of NW_009951919.1, from coordinate 239,092 downwards.
GACCGGCTGAGGGTGTAACTAACACCCTGAATACAAACCATCAAATTAAAGAGAAGAATAAAAGTTCTGTGATGGAGTGTGGACTGGGTAAGGTTCTAGTGTGCATTGCTGGCCTTCCTGGGCATGTTTGGCCAGCTGGGGAGCAGCACCAAGGGCTCTGCTGCTGCTGTATGCTGGGTGTGATGCTATGCAAAGCACCAGCCAGCACGTTGGCCCAGCAGCACACGTGCTGTGCCAGGATAACCAAATCTGGCCTTGAAGTAGGAGCCTGAAATCAATGGCACATTCATTCCAGGTTGTGTGTGACAGCCCTGGACTATAAACCTAGACAGTATCAGCTCTTTTCCTCTAACCACTTGCTTGATTCCAAGCTAGATAAATCTTGGCTAAATTAAACACTGCTGGACTGTTACCATTCCTCTGTTGTTGTTTTTTAGCCTATTTTGTGCTGCAGGTGATCTATGCCCGACGGAAGCACAAGATCCCCCCTCCTGAGACAAGAGGTCACCCTGAATTTGAGCGGATCTTCAGAGCTCAGTAAGATTTTGACTTGTTTGTGGTGACTCCATCTAGATACGAATTGAGTGAAGTCTCTCTACCCTGAAGTTGCTCTCAAGTCAGCTTTTCACTTATTGCTGCTGGTACTAGATTTCTTTTTTTTAAAAAATGCATGCAGAGGTCTGAGTTTTGATTTGGAGCACTTTGCTCTGGCTGGGGTGTTTCTATCCATCCACAATAATCCTCCTCCTGGCATTGTGAGAGGCAGCCAAATTGCAAACTAGTGGCTGTATGGAAGAAGTGCTGAGTGTTAATGCATCGTAATAATTAAGTTTAATGTTAATGTTGGCTCCAAATTGTGAAAGTAGCTGGAACTATATTAATAGGCTAATATTTGCTTGTAAGTTTTTTCTGTTGAATTGAAGCAAAGGTGGAACCATCTATGAGGATGTTTTTACTTTTCCTGGTTTTCAACCCTTCGTGCTGTGAAACTCAGCACTTCTGGGCCCATCCCTAGGGCTGTTTCTTTTTGCTGTGTTCCTACAGAGAGAGCAGTGCTTCAGCTAAACTGGGAATGTTCAATCCCTTTGGCTTCCAGAAAGCACCAGATTCTGTCCTTCATCTCAAGTCAAGCTGTTTCTTAAGCAATTGAAAGGAAGTGGCAGGAGCTGGTTTGAAGGGTAGTTCAAGCACAGCCCCAAATCCTGAGCAAAGCAGCTGTGGTTCCTTGCCAGCCTGCAGGAACCGTTTGTGGAGTGACAGAAACACCTGCTGCAGCCCCTTGGCCATGCACAGGGACAGCCTGCATGGGAGGCACCAACCTTTGCTAGCTGGGTAGCTGTTGATGAGGCTTTTAATTAAATACTGGCCTGTTAATTAACTGAGCAATGCTGTGGGCTGCCGAGTGCAGGGAAGCCCTCCACTGTATTCTGTGGAGAAGGTGAGCTCAGGGAACTCAGGTTTGAGAAGGTATTTGGTCACTAAGGGCTTTTTCCTCTCTTTATGCTTTTCTCTGTGAAAAAAGGATACAAATGGAGAATTTGGTCTGATCTATTAAAAAAGAAGGGGAGAAAAGGTATTGATTCATTACTTGTGAAAACCCAGCAGCCTCCCCTTGCTAAGGTTCAAACTGCATTTGCAGTGTTAGGTTCCTCAGACTTTTTCCAGCTCCCAACCTGGCTCTGTTCCCTGAGGCTTGGTAGATTTTTGGCCAAATTTAGGCCAAAATGGAATGCTAAAATGTAGGAGAAATCAAGAAAAAAACCCATTGTCTCTAACAGCACAGCTCCCAGTGTCTCATCTTGGGGACAATCCGTATTGAAGGAAGAAAACCTGGCTGAAGATCTGATCACCTTTGTTGAATTTGATCTGGGAGAAGGCTCCCTCATGGAGCATGACTTGTGTGACACCCACATTTGGGCTGTGCTCACCCAAGGGGAAGAGAATGTTCTTTAAATAATGTCGAGGAGCCTCCACCCATGCAGCTTTTAAGCTGAGCTGCACTGGATGTCTGTGAAGGTGCTGTGTCTGAGGCCCAGGACAGAGCCTGTGGAGAGTCCAGCAAAGATGGATCTCCATCTTGGCCATGGCTTCTTGTTGCAGGGTCCATGTGAATGTGGGTGAGGTGAATGTTGTGCCTTGTTTTGGTGCTTTTCTTCTTTAAAATGCAGTTATTGGCTGTCCTTGGTTGCAGAAAAGGCTCTTTCTCCCCAGCCCAGCGATGCCTTTTACTGGCCCTTTCAGTTTGCTCTGGTGTCTCCAGCTCACCCCTGGCCTCAGGTGACCATTCTTTGATGTACAAGGACGTGGCTGTAACACTCATCTTTGGTTCTCACCAGGGTGAATTGCTCAGAGTACTTCCCAATCTTCCTTTCACTACTCTGGGTTGCTGGAATCTTCTTCCATCAAGGTAAGGGGGACAGAGAGGGAACCCCAACCCAAACCCCAAGCATGGTCAGCCCTGAAGGTCTCTGCTTTCCCCGTGCACCAGGGGAGGTGCAAGCTGAAGCTGAGCTGCAACATGATGTCCAGATCACTACTTGATAAGCAGTAACCACTGTCTAACAACTAGTTATCCACCATCCATCCCGTACCAAGCAGGTTTAGGGTGTTTGGCTGCTGCCACAGGGAAGATGTGAGGAAGGACCACAGCAGGGAATGTCGCACACCCAAGGCCCAGGGTGGCTTTGGAGGGGTAGAGAAGGAAGGAAGAAAACCCATTAAAACTCCCACAGTGTTTTAGAGCCAAGTCCACCTGCGTTTGGCTCCTGTGATCCTGTTCCCATGTGGGGAGGGGTGATGGAGCCAGGCTGCAGCTCTGGCAGCGGCCGGGCCCCCCGGCCCCTCAGGACTGGGCTCCCTCCCGCAGGTGTGGCCGCGCTCTGCGGGCTGCTCTACCTCTACACCCGCTTCAAGTACTTCCAGGGATACAGCGCGGCTGCACAGGAACGGTCAGTACCCAGCTGGGGCTGTGGGCATCCCAAACTATCCCAGGGGTGCAGGATGCATCCCCTGCAGCAAGTTTCCTTCCCGTGGGTGGGACTGAAGGCAGGTTGCCATTACCCCCTTCTCCTTCCCTCCTGCCCACACATGCTCGTGGCCCCACCAGACTTCCCCAGCACTCCGAGCAGGATGGGGGAGGCCAAGCCCTCACCAACGTGCTTCAATCCCCAGCTTGGCTGGTGCTGTCTGATGGTTTTTTTCTCCCCATGCAGGTTGGGGCCTCTCTATGCCAGTGCCCGGCTGCTCTGGCTGCTGCTGGGGCTGGCGGTGGCCGGGCTGCTGGCACATTTCCTGCTGCCCCACTCCTTGGCGTGGGGGGCTGTGCTGCCATGGCCCCTCCAGCTGCTGGCTGCCCACTGAGCAGCACCTCAGCTCTCCCAAATCCTGGGTGGAGGGGAGGGACTCGCAAGGCAGGAAGACAGAGAACCTCCCCAGCTCTGTGCCTTGAAGGGAGGTGGATGCTGGCACTTCTCTGCTCTTTAGAGATTATTTCCCTCCCACAAAACCAATGCTCCCCAAATCCTGTCTGTGCTCATGGGCTTCACTGCCAGGTTTTCTAACCCTGTCTTTTCTAAAACTTCTAACACTTTTGGCTCTGCCTTCCAGAGCACCAGTTGACCCATGCACCGGTACTGCTCCTCCTTACTGCTGTAATGATCTGTGTAGAAGGATCACACCAGGGATATACAAAAAAATAAATTCCTTTTCCCAGTGGAAATCATCTGTGATTGTCAAAGGTGCTTGGGAAGCAGGTGTGAGAAGCAGGGCAGCTCTAAGTGTGTTCCCCAGCATAAGTAATGCTTATGGGTGTACTGGGTATTGGTGAGTGCTGAGGAATGACTCTATTTTGGGTCCAGGGGCTCCTGTTGGTCCCCAGCCCCCTGGGAATCCCACCCATTCTGTGGTGGGGAGCAGGTGGATGGAGCCAGAGCAAGAGCCTCCCTGCCACGAGTAACTGTCACTGCCTCACCAAACGCTTAAATTTAGCTTTTATTACAGTGCACATTATTTTATATATATTTATATATAGAGATGTACTTGAAAAAAAATCAAATGTATCCAATAATAAAAAATACAGCACATTAAAGTAGTATAATGCATTCCAGTGTATAGCTGAAGAGACATTGGGATTTACACTAATCCCTACTATTTTTGAACTGGGCTACTTCTGCATTATTTTTTTTTCCTCCCCCCCCCCAAAATTCACATCAATCAATAACTGAAATTGTTATTTAAAAAAGATGGTTTCTGCACTCAATCTCAAGGCATGAAAACACTGGAGACTTCACCGTGAGTTAAGGGGCTGTGTTTGATGCTGGCAGGCACAGTGCGGCGTAGTTTATTGTTTTGTTTTCCCTGCCATACTCACAGCTCCAACCCCTTTGGGTTTGTTCCATCTTCACCCTTGCTTCATCCTCAGCTGTGGCCAGGACCGTTACCTGGGCAAAGGCAAGGCAGGCTTCGGCCCCTGGCCGGCTCAGTCCCAGCGTGCCTGCAGGGTCAGCTGGCAGGGCTCAAAGTGACCAAGCCTGCCCTGCTCTGTCCCCAAAGAAAGCCAAGACTTTGCCCTGTCCTGGGCTGAAGGTGCTTTTTGTCCCCACGCTTTACTAAAGCTCATCCCCACCCCGAACTGTTCCGTGTGGGCGCAGCAGCTGTGCACCCCGGAGGGGCTGAGGGCAGCAGAGCCGGCCCCTGCGTGGGGAAGTGGGGCTCATTTCTGCTCTTCTTCCAGAGAAGACGACGTCCTGGCCCCGCAGCAGCCGCTGGGGCTGGCGGTGCAGCCCGGCAGCCCGTGGGTGTGCAGGGCAGCCCCGTGTCCCGGCGCGGCCGTGGGGAGCAGGGGGCTGGAGGGGAGGGAGCAGGCCCGGGGATCCACACCTGTGGGCACCCTTCTGCACACCCATCACTCAGCTTTTTTTATGAAAATCTGAAATGAGAGAGGGCTGGGGTCAGAGAGAAGCTGGGACAGGCAACAAGAAAGGCCCTAGACATGAGCTGGTGAAGCCCAGCTTACCTCGCTCAAGATGATCCACACTGGGGAGTCAGTCTGGATGGAGAGCCTGATGGCCTCCAGGGGCCCGAAGGATGCGTCCACCTCGCCCTCTGCAACACCCTTGGAGAAGGAGCCTGGTGGGGAGAGCAGATGGGTGATGTGGGGATGGTCCCCTGGCAGCTGGGATTCCCTCGAGGGGACCACAAGCTGCCATGGCAGCCCCTGGCCACAGCTCCCCGATGTGAGGGGTCAAAAACCAGCAGCCTGGACATCACTATGGTGCAAAATACTACTCCTAAGGTAACAAAAAAAAACCAAAACAAAACAGCTCAACAAAACAAAATGGGGAGCACTTGGCTGCACATCACTGCTGTGTGGAACAGGCAGTGATGGCCTGATGGCAGCTCTGAGCTCTGTCCTGCAAGAGACAAATGGTTCAGGATCCATGCCGTGGAGGTGTCACCTCCAGAGAGCTAGCAAGACCTCAGCCTTTTGTTCTGTCCCATTTTTGGGTGTGATTGTTTAGGTGTTTGGTTTTTTTTTAAATGCAACTGGGATAAACCAGACAGCATGCAGAGGAACGCTAAAAATGGCAAGAACATATGCATGCCTGGGGATTTGTCTTATATTTGTATATTTAAAAACAAAACAATACAAGTCCTACCAGGGAAACCAGGGCTTTACCACACAGCAGCAGGTCCCTGTAGGCTGCAGTCACTTTTTCTTGTCCAAGAGCAGGACAAGCACTAAAAGAAGCTCAGGTGTCAGAAAACAAAGTCCAAGCTGCAAGTGGTGTGAGTACTGAGACAGGCTGTGGAGGGAGAGGGTGAAATCATCTACAGTGGAGGTTTTTAAGGCCAGATTAGGCAAATGGATAATCTGAATGATTTGGGCCTCACTCTAAGCAGAGGAAGGCAGAAATGTAGGGCTGAAAACTACCTGAAGTGGATACCTATCTAAAGAGGGGAGGGAGGGCAGTGGAAGAAAGGAAACAGCGATGATTAAATCCTGCTCCAACCAGGCTCCTGGCAAGAAAAACTTACTCTTTGCCAAGCAAGAAGCACTAAGGGTCTTGATTCACTGGGAGGTGAGGATATGGGCTGTGTTACCAAACCCAGTGGGCAGCTTATCACCCCACACTGTACCTATCTGGATGTAGCCATCCGTTGTCCTGCGGTATTTGACAACTGTTCCTCTTCCCTCCTGCAAGGCTTCTTTATCAGACTGCAGGCTCTGTGGGAAGGAGAGGTGCTCTGCACAATGCCAGTTGTAAGAGCCACTCAAAATCCCCAAGAAACAGTAGCAGCCCTGGCACTGTCCTTACCAGCAACCCTTGACATTCCATGCCTCCCCTCCAGGCACCTCGAGCCTCATGCCCCAAACCCAGAGGACATTTGCTGCCTCCATGCTGCTGCTTCCAGAGCACCAGACTGGCACCATCCCCCCTGCAGCCATCCCCTCCACCTGAGTGGCCCCTCTGCAGGCATGCAGGCTCCCACAGCAACTGCTCAGCACAGCATCCCTGGTCCTGAGCTGGTACCACACCAGGCGTGACCCCTGGGCTCCCAGCCAGCACATCTCTAAGGCACTTGCATCTTGTAAACATTTCTTCTGATGGTTTTAAGCAGTTCCCGTCTCTCAAACCTTCCCACTCCTCCCCCATCTCACCTCTCAATAAAACACTTACGTCAAACGGCAAAACCTCCACAGTTGTATTGAAGAGTTTGTCTTCTGGGTGCTCGATGTTCCCGCTGCGGAAGAAGAACCTGTGACAGAGATCAAAGCCATGGAAACCACACTGAGCGAGGAGGGACATGACAGCTTTCACCCAGCTGCACCATCAAACAGCTACCAGGCACCTTCCCACAAATCCCACTGGCACATGGTTGGGAAGGAGACCTCCTGCACCAGATTAAAGCCTGGATTACTCACAAGGGCAGGAAAGCAAAGGGCTCTGGTAAACATGGCCCCGCCAAAGCAGAGACAGGTTACCCTCCCCTGGAAGAGCACTGCTCCCTACTCCTGGGCACTCAAGCATGAGATGGGCAAGAAATTCAACATGAGCCAGAAGAGCAGAAGAAAAGTGTCTTCACAAGTTCCAGGCTGTCCCCACGTCCCCCCCTCCCCACAGACTCCCCCCGGGCACTGGCCTTTCGATGCGGATGGGTTTGAAGAATCTGAATCTGATGAAGTCACCAGCAGTGGGAGTGAAGGCCCAGAAGAAGTCCTCCCGCAGGTAAGCCTTCTCCAAGGTGAAGTGCTGGTAGGTTTTCAGGCTGGTGCTCACCTCTGCTGGAGGGTTGACGTGCTCTTTCCGCAGGGCCTGCTTGCCAAAGTCCTTGTCCTTGGTGGGTGCAAAGCAAAAAGGCAGAATAGGGTAATGAGCTGCTCTCACCCATGAGGAAGAAGGGTCCCAGCAACAAGGCACTGCAAATTAAAAGCTCTTTACTTGCACAGGATGCAAAGAAGGATGAGGTGCAGAAGAAAGAGGGATGGAAGTGGTCTGGGGAAAGCACCAGACAGGGCAATGAGTGGCTGGGTTCCAGGAGGACACAACTTTATTAGAGGCACCACTGCTCAGCACTTTGTTCTGGCACCAAAGAGCCCTTCATTGTCCAAGTGTTCCCCAACATGCTTCCCTCCCCCAGGAACGCCAGTCCTTATGCCTGAGGAGAAGGTGGCTGGGAGCTTAATAATAGCATAAAATGACTGATGTGCATGGCCCGGTGGGCACTGCACTGCCATACAAAGTGGATCACACCATCCATTCACCCAGGGATTGGACAGACACAGGACTAAGCACAGCCCAGGGGTACGTGTCTGTGTGTCCTGCACATACAGCTGTGGGAAGTTTGATTTTGCTGATATATAAAACCATAAAAACATTTTAAGCTCTTACACTACAAGCTCTAGTCCACATATATGCAAATTCCAGGAATAAGGAAGGGGTGAGAAGGAAGTCAGGCCAACCCAGGAGTCATCTCTTCAGGGTTTTGCAGTAGATGCTTTGAAACCACTTGCCTGGACCATGGTTTGGCACTCAGGATGGGTGGCAAGGACCAGTACCAAGACAAAAGCTTCCAGTGACTCTTGGTACATGTCACTGCCATGCTGAGAAGTAGGAGCTACATGAGCTCACTGTAATTCAGAATAAAACACAACCACTGCATAGAAATCCAGCTGCCACTGTCCCACCAGTTGCTGTCACTGATGTCCCCACCCCAAAATCAAGCAGTTCCTGGGTGCCTGCAGGCCAGGCCTGGCAGAAAGGCTGTCTTAGACAGCTGGTACCCACCTTCAGCTTCTGTATCTTCCCAGCCAAGGAGGAGTGGGTTCCCACATGCTGGAAGAGCGAGGGCTTGAAGCGGATCCTCAGGTTTGCCTTCTGCCTGTCGCAGTGTTTCTGAAACGAAACAATCCCCCAGAGCCCCGTGCTGAAACCTCCAGGGTCAGCTGTGACCCACCAGAGGAATGGACAAGGGCCCGAGGAGTGATCAACATCTCTGCCTCTGTCAACATCCCTAAGTCTTTCTGTGTTATTTTGGCTTCCATTTGGCAAGCAGGCTTCTAACTGCACTCTGGAGGAACCTGACTGTGACTCTTGGCAGGCCACCCCCCAGGCTCTGCTGGTCAGCCAGAGTGCCCAGGTTTAAGTGCCAAATGTCTCCTTGCCAAGCACAGCTTAGCAAATGCTGAGCAAATCTCCTCTGAGTGCTGTCAGATAGGGACAGCCAGAGAATTTGCTTTCTTTTTGCCTTGGCTTATCAGGAAAGTCCCTTTCCTACAACTCAGAGCTCAGGATCACCGGTGTCTGAAGGTACAGTGAGTCCTGGGATGATTCAGAGCCGAAGGGAAGAGGTAACAATCACAGGCTCTTTCCTGACAGAGTTATCATTTTGTTGGCAGATGTTGTTAGGCAGATGTGTGGCATGTGCCACTGCTGGAGCTCTTTGGCTGCTTCACACCCATCCCACCATGTAAATAAACTTGGAGATGCAACTCCAATCCAGCCAGTGATTTTCCATGGGGTGGAGGGAGAGAGAGATGATGGAGAAGAAAGGACAAAGGGGAAAAATACTGAGAATTCAGAGACAAGAACTCCCATCTTAAAAACCTTTTATCTCAGTCTAGGGGGAGCAGGACAAAAACACAGGGTTGAAAACTGGAGGGAGAGGGTATTTGTTTTCCAACTGTTTTTTTCCAAGAAATGAAACACACACACACCCCTACCACCATCTACTGTTGCAACCTCCCACCCAAGAGCAACCCTGCGGAGATCCCGCTGCAGGGCAGGGCAAAGCCACACCCAGCCCATGGGCTGCCCACAGGCCATCCTGCAGGGAGCTGGGGAAGTCCAGGCATGACCCCTGTGAGCTACAGAGGAGATAATCCCCTGATCCAGCTCACATTACATTAGAAAATTAAAACTAGCCATGCTAATGGGAGAGACCCTGCTCACTGCCAGTAACCTCAGATGCAATCGCATCAGGTCTGATCTCACTCTGGATGGGGAGAGAGAGGAGGAGGAAGGGGAAGAGAGGAAGCTACAGCATCTCCTGGTTTCTCTTCCTCCCCCTTTCCCCTTCTGCTAAAGAAGTATTTGCTGAAATCAACGTTGTCTCAGTCGAGCCAGGATTGGGAATGGCTCAGCTAGTGGTAACAAGGTCATCTTTTCAACAGTTCTACACCAGGTAAATCTAAAATTAGTTAAAAAAGGAAGAGTAGAATATATCCAGAGCAGGCAAAGCACTTACCAAAAGCCCAGGTCAAACAAACTTTCAATCAAAAAGAAAAACCTTCCCTGCTACCAATTTGATTCTGCACAGTGGGATTTACCAGGGAAAGTCATGTTTGAAAGGGCACTGTGCAGAGTTAATCATGCAAACAGTGGGGGGAAAGGAGCCAGAAATCCACACAGAAAGTAGGTTAATTTTTAAAAAGGCAACACATTTAAGAGGTTTGCAGTTTCTCCTGGGAAAACTTTGGCTCTCCAGGTAGAAGAAGATAAGTGAAGCAAAGCTAAGGAGAGGATGATCCTGCGCAGTGGGATCTACATTTAATCAATGCTCAAGCTGCAGATTTTAAAGCTAGGGTGGGGGGGCACAGACAGCAGCATCATTCCCAGCTCCATCCCAGCATCATACTACTTCAGCTTCCCCCACAGCTGTGAGGATCCTGGGGGCTGCCAGGCAGGTCTGGGGACTGCTCTGCCACACCTGAACACATGGTTTGAAGTGCCAGGACGACACAATGGGTGTCATCTAGGACTGGCTTGGCTGCACACTGGGGACTAGAGACAATGTCACAGACTCAGGCCAAATTAAACCACATCCTTGCCCCAGTGCTGCAGTGCCCCGAGGATGCCCACTTCCTCCCCCAACACATAAATAGAGTATTTATCCCCAGCGTGACCTCTTGCTCTGGCATTTGCCACCAAAAAGTAGTTGTGGCCATGAGGTGTCTCCTAAGCAACTGGCTTCAAGCTCTGCACAGGGACTCGGCTGCTCATTCTCTGCCGGGGGAGGAGAGCGGACGAGCACACGAGTAAATACAATATGTTCAGAGAGGAGATGGAGGAGTATCTGGTGGTGAGCTCATCTTACAGTTGCTGTCACACACCCTCCTGCTCTGCCATTCCCACTCTCTTTAGGGCACAGGGGCTCCCGTGCTGCCACCTGCAAGGTTTCGTGCGGACGTGGCTCTGCAAACGAGATGGCAGCAGGAAAATGGAGCCCATTTCACCACTCTGCACCCTCCTGGAAACCCCGACAAGAGCTTTGTGTGCTCTGGCTTCATTTTGGCACACTCTGCATGGCGGGCTGGTTCTTGGGTCATCTGGGGTGAACTCTCTGGGCAGCCTCCATGTGTGCTCCAGGCAGGCAGGGCACACGAGCCTGGAGCCAAAGGGTTATTCTAGGATTACAGTCAGTGAGCAGAGAATGGCTTCAGGGAGAGAAGCATGCTGGGATGAAAAACAACACAGAAGAATGGGGAAAGGCTCCCCTCCTCAAGGACTGGAGGACGAATACCCTGTTAGTGCTTAGATGCAGAAATAATGCTTTTTCTGACAGCTGCAGACTATAAAAGCCTGAACTCCCAGGTCTTTGCTTACACCAGCTGCAAGGACACCCTGCAGCACACTCCACAGGGACAGCACGGCTCAGTGCAAAGGCAGTTAGCACCAGAGCTTACAGAAAAGATCCTCTGGAGACACAGGCCAAGTGTACATTTGCACCCAAACAAAAAGTTTCCCTTCAACAGAGGTTGTTACATACTGCATCTTTCTCAGGGTTGCAGACTTTCACCCAAAGGATGTGATCCAGCAGCCAGTCAATGGGTTTGTCCTTATAGAACATCAAGATGAACTCCACAATCAAGCTCAGATCCAGAGACTTGAACATTTTTCCTACAGCACAAATAAAAGGAGAAGAGAGAGAATGCAGCTTCAGCGTGAAATGGCTGAGAATCAGAGCTGGGAAGAAAAAAAATTGGGAGACTGGGCTGTGAAGGCTGGAAGTGTCTCTCTCTCTAAGTAAAGGTAATAGCATGCAGCTCTGCTTCATGTACCAGTACTGCTGCCACTGCTCATACAGTTCCAGATTTAATATTCATTGCAAAATTAAGAGCATTAGTGTCTCACAGGCCACAACAGCATCAGAAGGTCTAAAACTCTTCCATTCAGCAGGGAGAAATAAGGATGAAAAACATTCATCCAGCTGCAGGACAGACCATTTCCTGCCCTGAAAACGAAAAGTTTTAAGCCAGTCAAACCAGTATCCAAAATAATAGATCAAGCTGCTACTGAAACCATGTCCTGCAGTTCCCAAAATAGTTCTATGCTGATGTAAACTTCCTTTTGCACACTATTAGGCAAGTTCAGATCCCATCCAGCCTAAAAGCTACTGGTCACATCTAAGTAGGCTGTTGGCTGGGCCACCGACGAGGTTTATTTTTATTAAAAGTGAGTATCAGCAGTACCAGCTGTGAAGATCTTTCTCCCCTGTGCAAACACAAGGGTCATTGCAAAAATAGGGAGAGATCAAGTCCAAGTATTTTACCATCTCTAGGAGACAACTTGTTGGACACAGAGCATAAGTGCTTACAAGAATCAGCAGGCATTTGTGCCTGTGCCTGCAGGGACTGGGGTGAGTGGGGGGAGAACGTTACCAATAAACCCCAGCTGAGAAAACTCCAGGATCATCCACTCCTCAGAGGGCTGTTGCAAGGCAAAGTTCTTCATCGTGCTGAGATAGTTTGGTTTGGCCACAATATCATCCTCCAGCTGCAAGAGGAAAGGACACTCAGTGCCTGTGACCCATCCAGGTTCCAGTAACAGCCTCTCTGTGCACAGCAATCACGCCATAGCCTGCAGGAAAGTTTTGGCACACACCTAGTTTATTTTGGAAGATGCTCCAAGCAGATTTTTCTCACCCAATCTAACAGGTAAACAAATCAAGGATTCCTGCCCCCCCTCCAGGCAGGAGGTCTCCAAGTTTAAAGCATCTCAGAAACCCAGTTTTTTAACTTACCTGGTTAAAACTCACTCCCACTGCTACATCACACAACTGGATGTGCTCCTTGCCTTGTCCCGGCTGGGTACAAGCCCCTACGAACTCACAGGTACAGACATGCCCCCCCTGCCCCCAGCACCAGACCCACCTGCACGTAATAGATGCCTTTGGACTGGGCATACATCATTAAAAAGCAGTAGTCGAGGTTCTGCTTTGTCCTCCACCTGCAAGACACAAACATGATGGGAGCACTGGTCTCTCCTGGGATGCCAGGCTGCTTGGGGGAGCCAAGAGGGGCCAAATTTATGCCAGGAAGGTGCTCTTGGAGGAGGAGAAAGTATCTGGTCTCTCTCTTTTAGACTCAAACTGGCCAGCTAAGAGTTACTGGAAAACTGAAGGACTTAAACATTAACTCCTGGGTTAAAATGACCCTATTGGCTGGTAATGGCAACACCACAGCACAATGCACGGCCTGCAAAGCTGGTGTCAGTTCCTACCCACCCCATCACGTCCTTCCAGCTCCTGGAGAAAAGCAAGTTGAAGGGCTTTCCCTGGTGGAGTTGAGGGGAGATGCTGCAGTTACTTAATGTTTTTAAGCTCATTGATTCTTACCTGACTCTTTCCTTGGGGTCCCCAAAGGATTCCCGCAGGTGGGAGAAATCAGGATAGAAATGTGGAGATGGGGAAATTACTTCTAGGAGACCTGAGTGTATTTCCTTAGGGAATCTAAGGAAGAAAAGCAGCAGTAAACAAATACCTTCATGTCTGACACACCATCCTAGACCAAATCACTGGGTAAACACTGAGCCACAGAACCAAACAAAAAAAATTCAGCCTCTAAGATAAAACTCCCCCCAGCAGCTGGTGCACTTCCAGGCCTCACCAAAGGACACCAGCAGAGACTGTTGCAGAGTGTTCAAGCTGTTCTCTCCCTCCCACAGTCTCTAATAGCCCCATGTTGGTGTGCTCCCCACCCCCAGCATCCCTCCTGCACACACACACTGGCTGCTGATGGCACCTCAGGCTGTCAACACAGAACTTCTTTGCAGGTGACCCCTTGGTGCTGCACACCGGTTGCCCCAACTATCAGAGGGGGAAAAAGACTCTTGCCACCACAGGAGAAGCTGAACTATTTTTCCCAGTCCCTCAGATCACTCAAGTGTCTAACCTCTGCTCTCTGCAGTCCTACAAAGCTGGTTTGTTGAAAAAGCCGAGGACAAGAACCGAGCTGCTCACTGTGGTTTGCAGAGGAGGTCTGACCTCAGATGGGGCAGAGTCCTAGCAGGTGCTTTAAAGACAACCACACAGACATCTCATGGTCTGCGAGGGCATCTCAGGACAGCTGAGATAAAGGACCACAGGACACCAAAGGGGAAAACACTGAGAAACCAGCAGGACCCACTTCTGTGTAAACATTCCACAACTTGTTCCAAAAGGTGCTGCTCAATATTAATTGCACTTAGAAAAAACACAGGTCAGCTTTAAAGACCCACTGTGAGCACAGTGTACTTTCTACACAATTAAATGGACCTGCAGACTGGGACATCAAAGAAGGAACTTTTTGGCATTATTGGTATTTAGAGATTCTCCAAATGTATAAGTAATTAAAAGCTGTTTTACAGAGCTTATGTTACGCATTTCTGGTAAGTTATTTAAAACACTGCACTGTGCTGGAGTTAGTATATAATGCAGTTAAGAATCCTTTAAAGAGCCAAACTCAGAAAAAAAACAACACGTCACCCATCTGAAAAATACGTAGCTACAACAGCCTTGCAAGCAATAGCCAGAGATTACTGTAATTGCAAGAGATAAGTGGGAAAAAGTTATTTTTATGTTGCCCTTTTTGAGAACATTTGGTGCAAGGTTGATTTCCTTTGTTTGTGCAGAGCCAGGAGGACGGGAGATGGGGCAGAGTGAGACAAAGCAGTGGGAATGCCAAAAACTTCTCACTTATTTTTCCCTTCCTAATTCCTTTCTTGGGACTGGCAAGATTTCCAGCTAACATTTTCGACTCTTCCTCTCCTCAGCCAGCCATGAAGCCCAAGCTTCTCACTGAGCTGACAAAACTTGTACTGAAGCAGCAGCAGCTTTCTCCCTTCTGCAATATGAGCTCAGCCTGCCCTGGCCCCACATCACCTCAATTCAATTTGGAAGAAAAATAATTTCAGTGGATCAGGAAGGGGCAGGAGGCACTGGAGAGGGGGACAGCGAGAAATCAAATAATTAAGTCAATTAAAGTTTCAGGCCCTTTTACGCAGAAGCACTCGCTGCAGTGCCCAGTAATTTCATCAGGATCCATCGGACAATCAGTCCATTATCCCCCGGTAAGTGTGTCCTCCTGCCAGCAGGCAGAAGGAGGGGAGCTCTGCCAGCTCCTGCACAGCAAGATGGAGGGCTCTGTTTCAGCTCTTCTGCAAGTGCCCAGGAACACACAACCCTCCCCACAGACATCCCAGCCCCTCTCCCATCATTGGCTCGGGGACATGGGGTGCCTGGAGGATGTGCTGACCTTCTGCATCTCTTTCTTACTGCAGTCCTTGGGAAAGATGCAATCTCAGGAGCTGGATGGGAGTCACAGCCTCTTTTCTTACCACCTTTTTCTTTTGCATCCAAGCTCTGGACTGGCTTATGGTTAATAATCTGTCACCAGCTTCTGCCTAAACAGCCACAGATGAAGCCGCAAAAGCCACTAAGGCTCCAGGACATAAATAGCAGCTAGTGTGAGAGACAAATGTAACTAGTGCCTAGGACAAGGGAAAAACAAACAGGCTGGAGCAGGAAGAAAAATGGATCGTAGATTTTAAAGCAAAGTAAGGCAGAGGCATTTGGGTGTGCTTACCACACTGCCCAGTTGCTCTGACTCTGAAGAGCAGGTAGAGGGCTGCACTAGACACAAAAACAACTGCCAGGATGGCTGAAAATCTAAATAAATCCTCTTCTTGCAATGCCACAGGACAGAGAGAGCAAAATGAGACAGCACAACAGTGTGTGTGAAATACAGCAAACACAAAGCAGCCTAATGGAAGCTGCACATGGGATGCATTTTAGAACAAGCACAAAGTGGAAGTGGCAATAGCAAAGACAGCCCAGAGTTTAAGAACAGAGAAAAAAACCCAGACAGCAAAAAAAAAAATACAAAGGGAAGCAGAAAAGTGTGTATCTTCTCCTTAATTAAGCCGTTCCCTGGCCTCTCTACAGACACAGCCCGTGCTGCTCTAGTCATTTGGAAGTGCTTACAGGTTTTTGATGCTGTCTGCCACGCCGGCTGTGTACTGCGGGTCCGTCTGGAAACAAAACACAGGCAGGGTTAGATCCTTCACCCTCAGCCTCTGCCCCCACGGCTCAGAAATCAACTTCAACATCCCCCCAGAGGTGATAGCAGCAGCTTTGTGCCATCCCCCTCTCTCCTTTTATCAAATTTAACCTCTCCCCCCATGCTGATGGGTCTCCTAGGAGCCCTTCTTCACGGCCAGCGTTAACCAAAGGCATCAAAAGGACCCCAAGGGACTCAAGACTCTGCACACCTTCCCCACCCTGGCACTTCTGCCCCTGGCAGCACAAAGTGTTAACTTCTGGGCTATTTTTTTTCCTCTATACATGCTGGCTTTCATCCAAACAAATACTCTTGGCAGAAAAAGATCTCCACCCCTCTTGTGAAAAAGAGGGGTCTATTTATAAGCACACATTTTTTCATTTCAGGCTCATTTTGGTGCTCTTCTTCCCAAAACAACAGCTTCTTCCCACAATCAACCTGGCAACCTGTAAGAGTTGGGAGGCAAAGGTCAGCATGCTGCTCAACGCTATCTGCAGGCAAGATAAGTGCAAACACGGGGACAGGCACCAGACAGAAACCATCTGCTCAGTGACCAGGAAAACAAAATCCAAGAACAAAGGGCAGGAGACCTAAGAGCAAAGTCCGTGGCTGTTTCCTGGTGCTGGCACTGTTTGGGGAGGCTGGGCAGATCTGCAGCGTTGCAGAAGCCGGGACCGGCTGCCGCTGCGCTCGGCGCCAGGCGAGGTGAGAAGTGAGATGCTGGGGATGTGTGTCACAAGCTGAGGACAGCAATTCCACGCTGGAATGGTGACAAGGGAGGGTCTTCTCTAAAGGAAAACGATTCCATTTCCCAAACAGGGCTCAGGCTCCCTGTGCTGGACTGATTTCTTAGCTCAGTGCTGCCAAGAAAGCAGCAACGGGAAAAACAAAGGCAGGAAAGATGCTCCTGGCTTTGGGAACAAACAGGCAGCTCTGCTCCGAGCTCCTGCCACCAAAACAGCAGGTTGGTGACAGCTGAGCTGGCCAGCTCGCCCTGGGGCTCCCCTCTGCCAGCTGAGGAGCCCCTGGCTCTCCCAGGCAGCCCACCTGCCATGAGTGACACCTGCAGAAAGGACATTCAGTTGCTCCACTTGTCCTGAGTCTCCACGTTACCCAGTGTCTGCTCCAGGTTCTTACCACCTCTTCCTTATTTACTCCTTATCCTGTACCTGGAGAGCCCTAACAAACAATGCCATGTGCTGGTACATTGAGAAGCACTTTGGGAAGAGGCAGAGCAGGCACAGCAGTGGTTGACACTACATGGAAGGAGGATGTTGTGTAGCTGCAAGAGCAAGCTTGGCAAGTAGGACAATAACGATAGTGACCTGCAACATCTACCATCACTGTTATCAGCCTGAACTTCATGGTATCAGAATAAATTTATTTGTTGTTCACTTCCCTCATCACAGGTACACATGGAAATTCAGGTGCTGCCATCACAGCGTGCACCCAATTTTAAAGTCAACTAAAGAAAAAAACATTACTGCAGTCCTAAACAGAAGAAGGTTTTGGCCAGGTTGCTTAAAACTTCTCCTGCTTTAACTCACCCACTGTGAAAACAGCCACCAAACTTGTTCTGGCTAAAAAGGAAAAGACAGCCAGAATCAAACCTCATTCCAGGCACTTGGTGCTGCACTCATCCACACACACCTTCTCCTTGTATGAAATTCCAGCCAGGGACCCAAAAGCCAAATTCTACTAAAAAAATCAAATTACGGGTAAACAGGCACCAAACTCAGACATTTATCTTTGTTCTGCTCCCAGTAACATATCATGGAGGTTTATCTTTCTCCCCAGATTTCTGGAAATTAAGACAAATACACTTCAGGCTCAAGAAAATAATCCTAAGGGGAAAATCATGGAGAAAAATAACCATCTAAACCCAGAGATACAAGCAGCTCTTGCAGGTGAATGTATCAAAGCTTTTTAGCCCTTGGATTCAGCAACTGATTCTGGGTTCCAGACACCAGTACAAAGAGGTTTATTAGTCTCAGCCCCAAATCAGCAGGCTTTTAGGTTTGGATAGGGGGTTAGTGCTGTCTAACAGGTACCCAAAGAAACGAAGCTGCTTCAGGAGCAGGTCTGAGAGGTCCCCAGACATGGCCATGGGGCTGGTCCAGCACATGTTAGGAACAACCACTCAAGCACCCTTCAAATCCATGATTGTTTAGACCAGAAAGATAAAAGCCAATGCTGCACTGGCAGCAGCCCATGTCTGCCTGCCCACATCCTGACCCTCTCTGGCCCAGCTGGTGTTTCATTTGGGGCAGGATGTACCTAATGACCTTGGTCAGGTCCAGCCCAAGGCTGAGCTGCTCTGCCCCAGCAAGCAGCAGAGCTGGCCCCCAGGTGGGCAGCTGTCCTGTCTGGCTCTGAGCCCGGCAGGGAAAGGGATGGGGGCCAGGGACACAGGGTAAACAGGCAAAGTCTTACCTCAGCAATGAGGACAACGATGACAGAGTCCTCCTTCTCCTGCTGCGTGAGCTCTGAGATGAGGGAGTTGAGGGTGTCAGTGAGGTAGGAATGCACCTCCCGCTTCACGCTGGGAATTCCCATCACAACGGACACTGCCCAGGGCCAAGGAGAGACTTTAGAGAGGGGGCTGTGCTGGGACAAGATGCTTTGCTCTGCTCCCACAGCTGCCTTGAGGTTCACTGGCTTGGTGCCACATTCCATCATTATAAACCAGTAGTGATCAGCAGGTTGGTAGGTGCCTGGGACATGTAGGGTTCCCTTTCTCCTCTCCCCAGCCCAGTTCTGACCAGCAGCACCCCACTGTGCCAGGCTGGCACAGCGCTCTGTGTACTCAGACTCTTTCTTTTCTCCCCCACATCTGAAGGGGGCCTACAGGAAAGCTGGGGAGGGACTTTTTACAAGGACATGTAGTGAGAAGACAAGGGTTAATGGATTAAAACTTGAAAAGGGGAGATTTAGATTAAACATTAGGAGGATATTCTTCACTATAGGGGTGGTGAGACTGGAACAGGTTGCCCAGAGAAGGTGTGGAGGCTCCATCCCTGGAAGTGCTCAAGGCCAGGTTCATGAGGCTCTAAGTAACCTGGTCTAATGGGAGGTGTCCCTGCCCATGCAGGGAGGCTGGATCTAAATGATCTTTAAGGCCCCTTCCAACACAAACTATTCTATGATTCTAAGGAAACACCTGGACCCGCCCACCTCCTCCCCGTCCCTGTCTCCTTAGGGCCTTTTCAGTCTCTGAACAGCAACTTCAAGACCACCCTTTTCTCCAGACCCATGGCCAGAAGCACCTCAGTTTCTAAGGGACAAGTCAGGTCTTTGGCTTTAGGTTGAGATTTGGGAGCATGGGGGAATCATCTAGTACCCAAAGTCCTACTCTAGGTGGGATTTATCTCTTAAGATGAGTTAGAGTCTCCATGAAGCACCCTGCAAACTGTGCATTCATCTGACCACCTTCCAGGCAAAGCCTAGAGCACTCTGGAGATGGAAAGCAGCAAAAAACATCTGGCAGAAGCACCGAGAACATCTGAGTGCCAGTCAGGAGCACAGACAACACTCCCCCATGGGCTCGCAGACGTGACATGGCTTCCCCACCCCGTGTGCCATGACACCAAGGAAGCTTGCATGATGCATGCAGCCGTTCCTCCAGTCCTGCTCACCTCCGTACCTCAGCCAGGCCCGGAGGAAAGGGGAAGGACATCAAGGTGAGGAAGAGCACCAGAAGCAGCACTAATTCCCATTTACCTCCAGTGCGCCCCTGTCCCACATGCACGGCTGGCTGCAGACTGGTCTCCTTTGACAGCAAATGTGGCAAATGATGGAAGATGGTGGGGAGGTGCAGCACATTCTTGTTGGTGATATTCCACAGTTTTAACTTGGTTTCGTCTTAAAAAGGAAAAGGGAATCAATTGCAAGGAATGGTAGGTAGGAAGAGACTGCAAGGCAAAAAGCCTTTTTAGAGCAGCCTGGCCACCTGAGACTACTGCTGGGTTATAAAAAAAAATCAGGCCAACTTTTAACATGCCACCACAAACCCAATTAAAGTTCAG
>NW_009951919.1:188995-219133 GCF_000747805.2 Chaetura pelagica | reverse complement strand
GGAGCCATGGGGGCCTTAAACAAGTCCCAAAATATTTGGGAAGGAGGGGAAAGAATGAAGATCAAATGAAGGTCAAATCAGATCTTTTTGTAGAGATCCAATTTTCTTCAACAGAGCAACTTAAAAAACAAAACAAAACAAATCAAGTGGCAAAGGGTGCTCAGCCAGCCTCTTTCCTCCCTCCCCCCCCTTTGGATACCCATTTTCCATATGGATTCAATAGAGCCATAGGAAATGGCACGTATGACTTGCAAGGAAAAAAAATAATAAAAAAGCTTGTAAGCAAGCAAGTTGGCAAACCTCCTCAGCAGAGGCAAATCTCAGTGTTTAATGATGCATGTGCACCTCTAATTAAACAGGAGTTTAAGAGTTTCCAGGTCCCTCTGAACTCCACAATTTGCTCGTGCCAGGGGAGGGAAGAGCACGTCCTGCTCCTCTCCACCTCCTCTTTAGCAACCGCTTCCGAACAGCCCCAGATCCTCAAACTTCGCTGTTTATTCACCAGATAAGCTGCTCCAGGTGCGGTTTATATCCCGCAGGGCCTGCTTCTCTGAGATGGCTCTCTTGATCTCCTCCAGGACCAGGTTGAGCTCCTTGGAGCGCTTCAGGCTCTCCTGCTCGGCTGCGTGCAGGCGGTCCCGGAGGGCGAGAAACTCCCGCTGGTAGATGTCCACAACGTCACCTGGGGGTGGGAAAGAGAGAAGCTTTCTCCTCCGTGCTCCAAAGAGCTTCAAGCCATCATACCTCCCCTACTTCCACAATCCTTGAAACATGGATTTAGGGAGCTGTGGCCTGGCACGCACCCCCCGGCTGTGTGGGAGGGAGGGCAGTTTAACCCACAAAGCTCCAACTGAAAAGCTATTCCCATTCTTCTCTTTGACTTGGGTTTTTGGGTCCTGTAGGAATATGACCTGGTTCTCTGTGACCAAAGCATGCAACAAAAAATAAGTTGCATGGTCTTTATATACTCAGAAAAGGGGAGTCTGCATTAATTTTGAGAGCAATATTCTGCCTCTCTCCATAGCTCCAGAAGTTTGGCTGCGTGAGACGGCGACTGCCAAGGCGAGCAGGGGGGCAACCAGAGTCAAATGAAAAAGAACTGAGAGCACTGGTGGTGATTGCCTGTTAAAACCATGATAAACCTTAGGAATAACAATATTTTTAACTGCCTTGCTCCTTGCTTTGGTTCCCTTATGGTACACAAAGGAAAGAGCTCTAAGAGCACATGTCAAAGAGGGTTCGAGTGGGTAATGTGGGAGATTCCCTGGAGAGTATCTCAAAGGCCTTCTCCAGATGGCACGGGGTGTCTCCCAGATGACCCCAAGAGATAGAAGGTGAGATGATGGCAAGGGAGACGTTGCTCTGCAGCAAGATGAGGGCAGGCACAGCACCTCCTCCAGCTTTGGAAGAGAGCTCCAAATTCTAACAGCAAAAGGGATTTTGGGAACATGACCTCTCCAAGATAAGGCAGGATCAAGAATATCACACAGCAATAGCTGCCTGGATGTTTATATAGCTACAAGTGTTTGGATACAGACCTTAAGGAGACACTATAAATGTCATATATATAAACTTTTTATAGGCTAATATAGCTTTTTATTTTGAGACATCTTATCAGCATAACCATCTTAAGCAATAAAACATTTGAGAGCCTTCAGCCAGAACTACCTATACAATAGCTGGGAGTGGAATTGGTAAGCCATTAATGAACTTTCCTGGGCTGTTTTTTACCCCATTACTAAGGAAACTACTCATTAAAAATACACCTTTATCTGCAGCCACTCATGTGTTTTCAGTAAAGGCCATAACTCACAAGCCTATACCCAAACCAGATTTAACCACTGAATAGCAGACCCTTAGCCCAAATACAACCAGGACAGTTAATGACCAAAAATACTGTGCTGGAGCTTCCTGACCCCAGGCTAAATATAAATCAGAGCCATTGAAAAAAGATACACTGACTGCATCAACAACTTCTATTTTGGGGTCCATAAAGAAAAAGAAACAGGGATTTTGCAGATCAGACGTACCCAGCTCCAAAACACAGAGCTTCCAAGACACAGTGCTTCCCAGTCCAGCTCACAATAATGCTTTTACCTAGGAACAGTTTCCCCCATGGGGTCTTCCCCTTCAAAAAACACTTTCTTCAAGACACACCTACAACACAAGGGACCCCCCTGAGGCACTTTGGCTCCTTTTGACCTTTCAGCATTATTTTCAAAGCCACTGGCACATGGGGAGGGAGCAGAGGAAGTTACACCCATTTGATTACCCTGTCCATCTGACAACACATTTCTCAGAGAAAGTCGAGGGACAGACATAAACAAGGCCAGTTCTTCCTTTTTCCCGTGTGGTGCCACTCACCCTCCACTCCCATCAAGAAAACATTTAAAAATTTGCAGAAAAAAACAGGTTGAAACCCAGCTTTGGGAGCTGCCAAGGGAACTCACAGGGGGGTGTCAGGCTGTAAACTGACTCCACAATGAGCTAGCCCTTTACCTGCTGGTACCTCTCAGACATAAGGAGATACCTTTCAGCTTCCCAGTACTCTAGATTCTGGGTTCTCCTACTTTTTTCTTTTACTAGCTGCATTTGTGAACATCAGCAAGGAGCAAGTCGTGCTTCCAGTGCTTGCACTTAACAATGGCAGGAAGCATGTTTGTGCAAGGCTGGAAGCCTTTGGTTCTTGGATTACCAGGGGGTTACTATCCCATGGATGCTACCAAAGCCAAACCACAGGTAAAGGCTGCCACCAGATCTTGTGCTGCAATACCTGGAGCAGGGTAAAGGCAAGGCTTTGCACTTAATGCTTTTTTTTTTTTTTTTTTCCAGAGCTCTGCACTTCGTTTGTGTCAGATTTAGAAGGGAAATGTCACTGATTATTCAGTCACTAATGACCTGCCCGCTGAAGCCAAGAGCTGTACTTTTCATTAGACTGCAATGGTGATGTGCAGTCAACCATTTGCTGCTTTTCTGGCTAATGGTTGGAAGTGAAATTGTATTTGTTTCCAGTGCTCTTGTCCTATGATGTCTTTGCAGGCTTTCCATTCTTTAATTAAAATTTCATGAAATTTAAAAGCTGATCGATCGTGGCCGGTTCCGGTGGCAGCTTCAACAGCCTGACACAAAGCCCAGGATGGGTGTACAGTTTCCCATGGATTTCCAGTAATGCCATTTTGCACTCGTTGGTCTGCAATGACACACGGATGTGGGTCTGCTGTCCTCATCCTTGCAAAAACCCTCAGCTGCTCAGCCAGGGAGGGCTCTGAAAAGCCACAAAGGGCAGCAGGAGGTAAGGAGGGGGGAGAAATTGGCTCCCATCTCTACAAGCAGGGTTGAACATAAAGTGATTTGCTGCTAATTAGGTTGAACAAATTTTTCAGCTAGTGTCAGTTCAGCACAGACCCCTTACTTACCTTTCAAAGCTGCAGGACTCCATATCTACATATTTATTGTTTTCCCTCCTAGTGCAAGATAGCAGAGCTCTTAAATTATCCCCAGACTGAAGCATTGCAGGAAGAAAACTCCCAGCTATTGCTATATAAAAAAAAACAAAACCACTCAGCTTATATTTTCTTGAGAGATAACATACTGCTTCAGGCTTCAAACACCCTGGTTTAATAAAGAAAGTCAGGTGACAGTCCACAGGACAGACCTGGGAGATCAAAAACCTCTGGAATGGGGACTTGCAGCACAAGACTGTGCATGCCCATGCCCTGCAAATAGCACGTTTCACACCTTGCCATGCCTTATATTTGCACTCCCTGGTCTTTCACAAGCCCTCTTGAAAAGCAGGCTGGCTGTGAGGCTCCAAGCCTGCAGCTCCACACCAAGTGCCAGCCCCATCTGTCCATCTCAGTGCTCACTGGAGCAGATCTGGGGGGACTGGTCCCTGGGGCTGGGAGCAGATCTGGGGGACTGGTTCCTGAGCCTGGGAGCAGATCTGGGGGGGACTGGTCCCTGGGGCTGGGGGCACCCGATCAGCAGCTGTAGGAAGTGTCCGGCTCAGCATCGCTCCCTGCTCCGTGGCTCCCAGCCCTGGCTGTGCCCAGTCACAGCTGCCAAGCTGCAGTTGTTTAGGTGAGGGCTCCAGCTGAGATCTTTGAGCAACATGAACTGCTGGTGAAGCAGCAGGCAGGGATGGCTGGAATGGGCTTCTGTCCCAGCAGAAGGGACGCAATGGATAGGGACATGCTGGTGGGGCTCATGGGCTCCACACAGCTCATCTCCTGCAGCCTTCCCAAAGGTTTTCATCCTTCCAAGACAACATCTGTCTAATAAAAAGTATTTCTCCATGATGGAGAATTCTGTGGCTTCATTCTTATTGAAGTGACTATTAAGTGCAAATCATGTCTGCCAACAGGTGAGGGCTGGGACATCTGCACCCGCTCTGCTTAAGCCATGTTCAGTTTTTGAGTGAAAGCAAAATACCTCATCTGAGCCTAAATCAGCACAAAATCAGGCCAGTGCCAATAAAACCTCAGCCTTGAAATCTCATGCAGTCATCAGTATGGATATGTATAGATATATATAGATATATAGATATTCTCACACAGACATCTATATATACACAGTCAGGAATGTTACAATTCTGTATTCTGCGTTAGTCTTTCAAATCACTCTCCAACCTCCCAGGGAGCCTGTGGTGCATTTTAAACATGTCCGTGTTTCAGGACCAATTACTTTTGGTTTTGCTCTCTGCAGATAACCTCTCCCAGCAGAGCAGACTGATGGCCAAAGCCAGAGATTTCGCTCCAATTCAATCTTTTCAAAAACAAATGCAAAGTCTTTGCTAGCTGGATTTGCCTCTCATTAGGAAGACTTTCAAGAGACTTTGTTGAAAAAGTAAAAACAACCCCCAAACCTCTAAACCATTTAAGAAATCTTGTCTTCAAGGGCACATTTTTTGCTGCAAGAGTTCCCAGGGCCAAAAGAGCAGAAATAAAGTGTAGTCAGTTCCTGGTTCAAGATGCACACGGAGTTGTAGCAGAAAAATAAACTGCCTACAGAAAACTTCTCTGCAATGATTATGCTCCTTTGTGTTATTTAAAGCACGCCTTTAATTAATAACAAATCCTCCTCTAGGACTTGCAAGGGTCCAGGGGGACTCCAAAGCACACCCTCTCTA
The DNA here is from genome assembly GCF_000747805.2 of Chaetura pelagica. Classification (NCBI taxonomy): domain Eukaryota; kingdom Metazoa; phylum Chordata; class Aves; order Apodiformes; family Apodidae; genus Chaetura; species Chaetura pelagica. The sequence continues at coordinate 214,005 of NW_009951919.1, read as the reverse complement.
TGCTATAGCATCAATGTTATCCAAAAATACAAGGGATGAAGCATGAGGAACCAAGCTGGTGATCCATCCCACCCCAGCTCACCATTGTCTCCACCCCAGCCATTTACAGACACTCCTGGAGTTAGATGATGATTAGGGAATTATATATTTTTTTAATGCTTTGGTGTTTAATGATTTCCATAATGCTGGCACTGCTCCACACATTACACTTTAGATTGCCCTGATTGAATCACAACACTCATTAGGTATTTTGCTAACAGAATTTCACCAGATCATTAAAAGGGATATAAGGGGTAACTGCGCTGTGTCAGTGAATTAAATTCAGCTCCTGAGATGTGAAGAAGGACAGTCCTGCTTTAAATGGAAATCTGATGGGCAGCAATAGCCCACAGGTGTTAAGTTAGATGCCTTGCACACAGCTACACATCTGATGGGCAGCAATAGCCCACAGGTGTTAGATGCCTTGCACACAGCTACAAAGGGTTTGGCAGTAACTCTACAACAAACATTTTGTACCTTTAAAAGCAAACTATTGCCCTCTGCTTATCTGGCCACAGAAGAAAGAGACCAGTTTTAGAGACTCAGCATGAACAAAAACCCCAAAGCATCCCCCCAAAAGCATCAGGGAAGTGACTCATGGAGCTACAGGTTAGTCGTGACCCTAAAAACATTCTCATAAGTAGCAGAAAGAAAAAAGAGAGGATAATTCAGCATCCAAAATACCTCCCAAAAAGCCACTGCCCTTGCCTTGAAAACTGGGCAGGTCTTTTCTCTCAAATCTAAGGAAACACTAACCATGCTCCTGTAAGATGAGCAAGGTGAGAGATATATTGTCTCCCCTTCCATGAGCCAGCAGACTCAGACTTCCAGTCTGAGACTCATCTTTTAAAACCATAAATATCTTGGCAGCCTGGGATAAATGCAGCCACCAAGAACTTGGTTTGCCTTACGGAACTGAGCACCAAGACTTGCCAAGCAACAAATCAAGCACAGTCAAGGCCAGATTTCAGGGAGTGGACATTATCTGGCAGGATGAGCCTCCCAAAAGCCTCCAGCGTCTGCAGCTGCCCTGCTGGGGGCTGATTCCTTTCCTGTAGAAAGACAGAGCATTTCAGCAGTGCCATCACCACACAGCAAACACAGATGCTTTATTCAGTAAATGTTATCTGACATTTACAGCTCCACTGTGTGCTGAACCACCTGGATACTGAGTCAAAAAAAGACATTTTCTAGCTGCTGGTTATAAAAATACACCCTGTTTCTTCATAAATGTATTTAAACCTGTTTTGAAGGAAAAAAAATGTTTTCAAGCAAAAACGTTTTTAAATAAACTTTTTCCAGTTTCTTTATTATATTATGTTATGATTTGTGGTTAACACCAAGACAGAAAGTAACAGGGAAAGCAAAGTCTTTGTTACCACTAGAAAGCTAATTCCAACCCCTCTGCCATGGGCAGGGACACCTTCCACTAGATCAGGTTGCCCAAAGTCCCCCCAAACCTGGCCTTGAAGACTTCCAAGGAGGGTGGTAAATGGGCACGTGTGGTCAAAGCAGCCATCAAACACGGGAGCTATGGTTTAAGTTCCTTATCTTCACCCTCTGCCCCTTTGTTTACACTTTGCTTCAGTTCAGTCACAACTTGCAGTGTGTGCTATCCTGAATCGGGGCCAAATAGTGTATTTTGATGTGTCCACCACCACCCTAACACACATCTCAGGGCCATCACCATGCTCCAAACTAGACCCTGAAAGCACCATTCTGCAGCCCCAGGGTCTGTGGCACATTACAGAAATCAGTACCCAACCTCCCCACCCAGTAAAAGGCATTGGCTGTCCCAGTGGGTGACAGCAGCAGGAGGATCCTTTGCCAGAGCCCACCCAGCTCCTCACCCAGCTCTGAGGAGGCTGTTACCCTGCCCCTGGGTCAGCTGCTGGGTTTGAACATCCCACCACACCACCCTCAGGCCAAGCCAACACATCAGCTGGTGCAAGAGGCTCATTAAAAGTCAGCCTGTCTGAAAAAATAATCCTTAAATAAAGCAAGGCTGCAATCTGGTGTGTGTGTGTGCTTGCTTTTTATAAGATGGCTATTTAATAAGAGCCCATGGTATAGTTAACAGCATTTCAACCTTCAACAGCTCCACGTAATGAGATAGAAATGCAGTGCATCTCTCCACTGACAGTCCCTTCCCAGGGAACACACAAGTCACTGTTTCTCCTTTTGCAGCAGTAGGTTTTCACATCCCTGCTGCACATCTCCTCGCTGGAGTTTAATGTTGTCTCAGCACATACATCCTCAGAAGGAGAGGGGGAAATGCGTATCTCCTGTGCTTTATTATTCCAAAGTAGGAGCAACTGTTTGCTTGTGACATCCAGACAGATGTTCAGACAGCACTCACACAGACCCTTCCAAAAATAAGCTTTTTTTTTTTTTTTTTTTTTTTTTTTTTTTTTTTTTTTTTTTTTTTTTTTTTTTTTTTTTTTATTTAGTGTCCTAAGGAGCAAGTTTTCAGAGATGAGTACATTTCTCATTATGGGGATGGTGAGCCACTACATGGATGATGAACATTATAATTTCCCTTCCAAGGAGCAGTGCAAGTCATGGGGACACCTGCACCCAGACCCAAAAAACCTCCCCAGGGAGCTGCAGGAGGGATGCAGGCTCCAAAGCAAGGATGCAGACTCAGAAATCAAGAAAGCAAAGAGTGATGCCCATCACCTATGCCTAAAACATCTCTGATCAGGGCAGAGGAGGCTGCAGAAGCTGTCAGACTGCTCTCAGGTACTGGCAGAGCAGGTTTGGGATCTGTTTCTGCAGCCCAGCTCCATGGGTGAATCACACTGAAGGATACAAAGAGCTCCAAGATCATGGAGAATCCCCTGGGTTTTGCTGTGCTGCAAACAAAGGCTGTCAGGTGAGGAAATCCTGGGTAGGTATAAACCTCCAGCAGCTTCTGCAAAAGGAACTAGTCCTTCTCATTTTTCCTGGGGTTTTATCAACCTGCTCAAGAGATTTAACCAGACAGAAAAATCCCATGGCAATTTATTTTGCTGCAAAACAGATGAGGAGAAGGGAAGAAGGCAAATACTGCCATTGATCAGAGGAGAAAGAAGATGGAATTAAATAGCAAATTTTCATCATAGCAAAAGGTTAACTATCAAGAGGAAGCCATATGGATTAGTATTAAACCTCCCATCTAATAGATTTAGTGAGGATCTGGAGGAGATACATTGGTGAAGTAGCCAAATACAGAGCTGACACAGAGATAAGTTCATCAAAGCCAGAAAAGAAGCAAACAATCAAGAGAAAAGGCATAAAAATGGGAAAGTAATGCCAAAGCTGAGAGATGCAAACTAATCAGGGGTGTCAAGGTGTTTTTTATCTGATTCTTAATTAAAATAATGTTAACTAGGAAGGAGACCAGAGCATCAGGGTGTCTTGATGCTGCTCTGCAGGCAGCAGCAACCCAGGGAAAAAGAAACAGAGAGATGGAGAGGGAGGCAAACAAGATGTTAGTCTGCTTAGTGAACAGGATGGGGAATAATAGTATGACGATCATAACAATATTGAAATGATGCTGCCTAATCCCAGAATAGTTTTCACCTCATCTGAAAAAGTATTATTACAGACTTAAAAGGGGCTTTAGAAGAGGGTGAACAGAATGATCAAAGGCCTGGAAGAAAAGCCTGGTCTGTGAGGAAAGCAAAAAAAATATGAGATTATTCATCTCAGGATAGGCATAATGATAGGGCTCATGATGAAAAGCATATAAAATAGAACAAAATAGTGAAAATATATCATAGGTTTCCGTTCTCCTTGTCTCAAAACATGGGAAGTAACCACTCCATTCAAATATTAATTTGAAACTGATAAAAGGAGATGTGTTGCCCAGAGAAAGCATATTGTGTCTCTGAATTCACTGCCATGGAAAAACAATGAAATGAAGAATCAAAACGTCAAAGAGCTGGAAGGTGTTGCAAGCACAGGGGCACCACGAGATGGGGCGAAACCAAGGTGGGTAAATCACAACCCTGTCAGAGGTCCCTGGCCTCCTGGGTTAGCAGATCCCTTTTTCCCATAATTTGGGAGAAAGACTCCAAATTTCTGTCTCTCTGCTTACAACTTAATTAAGAACACTGTAGCTTTCTTCTGCAAAACAAAGCTAATTCATTAGCAAGCTAATTATTTACCTGTGTAGCATGGATACAGCTTTTGATGCATTTTGCTTTCAAATGGAAAGTGAAGGCTTTGCCCTTGGTGGGTTTTATAATACTCTTTATTTGATTGGGGAATAAAAACATGCTGAAAGTGAACAAAATAAAGCATTACAGAAATCATGGGTCATTAAACCCTGAAATAATTGCAGTTCTACATGATTGTTAAGGGAGGCAAACCTGAGTGAGGGGTGGAAAGAAAGGGGGGAAAAAGGGGAATGGGAAAGGTTGGACGCTTGCACGTGTCCTGACTAGGCAAGCCTGTACATGGTTTAAAAGAAGATGCACTTGCCTAATGCACTGTCCTTCCGTGGCATGGCAGGGAAAAATGCTCTGGAACCTGCAGCAGCCTTGTCTGTGTATCATCAAGGTCCGGACACATCTCTCTTGGCACTGGCCTTGCCCTGGGTTGTTTCACTTGTCACTTGTGGCCATCAGCTTCACGCTGGACTGCAAACCATCACATGCAGTAAAACCCAAATTGGATTTGTTTGGCTGTCACCACTTGCAAACCTCTAGACTGGATTTCTTTCCCTTTCATCTTGCTCTCATGACAAGCACCAAAGCTCCTGAGTAGAATCTCCTGAATTGAAACAACCCTGAAGAAACAGCTGATGTCTGGAGCACACAGGACAGCATTCCCAGGGGTCCTGGCAAGGCCCACCTCTGGGGCTTTAAATTAGCCAAAAATCCTGAAGCAGAGCAAATGCCTCACAGTCTAATAGGAAACTGCTTTTTATTACAACCTAATTACAGTGAATTAATAGTGAATCAGACACCTTGCTCCTCCGAACCACAAAGCACCCACACATCCTGCTCCGTGCCTGATGCTAAAGGCTCACAAGTCCATCCGAAAGGAATCCCTCCAAGAGGAGAAGCCAATCTTTGCAAAGGTCACTGTGTTAATCATCACGCCCTTTCTCCAGCAGCAGCTGTCACTAATTGCCCATGAAGGAGTCAAAATGAAATTCCTGTTAGTCCTCCTCCCACCATTGCTAAAACCCAACATCACCACCATCACCCCCCCACAAATGACTACGAGCCACTTTGCAGGGCAAGCTCAGCCCATCCCAGGAGAGGTGCAGCAGAGGCAGGTGGGAAAAGCAGGTCCACTTAACAAATTAAAGGAGAGCTTATTGATCAGCAGCAATAACTGCTGGGACGTTGCATTTCCCCATCTCCTTGTACGATCGACCATCGCACTCGTCATTCCACTAAAGTTACCGCCAGACTCGGAACAGCCGAAAATCCTGGAACAGGGGGAATTTGTTTAATCAATAACACATGAAGCTTTTGGCATGGCTGAGCGCATGAAAGAATTTTACAACAGCAAAATAAAGTAGTGCTGTGTTATAAATCAGAGAACACATATGGAAAAGTTAGTGCACTAAGTCAGAGGGATATCAAGGAAATCACAGGAGTTCTGGCTGTAGTCCCTGATCTTAATAGCTGAGAACTTCAATGCAAGTCAGGTTTGACTTCTTTTTCCAAAAGAGGAACTCATTTGCAATGCATGTGACTGAATCAGAGTGAAAGGATATTTAGAGTGTTCCCTTTGCCCCACTGTCTGTGTAAGTTGTACATCTTGTCTACCTACAGACCTGCAGCAGCAGCAGCAAACAGGTTATAATCATTATAATCCCTCTTGTACCAAGGCCCGATCGGACGGTGGTGGGTAGCAGCAGGTTTTTAAATCACCACATACTGATCACAGGATGAGCTGATCTGGATTGCATTTTTGTTTAGTAGTCTTAAATAACTTGCAGAATGCTTTAAAAAAAAAAAAAAAAAAAAGCACACAGAACCTTTTAAAAATTACTCAGCATTAATATTTGAAATATTTATCCCCCAGAGTGCAGGCTTGTAACACGAGCACTTAATGGGGTACATTGTCTTCTCTCCAGAGAAAAAACAAGACATTGCCATTAAATAGCACACTTAGACCAACTATAAGCACTGATGCTGTCTAAGGGCTCTTGTTTCATTTTATATGCCAGGATAATTCCTGGGAAGAAAAACATACTGCTAAGAGAGCAGGAAGACCTGCTTCTCCCTTTTCTCATTCAGCAGCCAAGAAAATATGAGCCAGGGCCATGAAAACATGAGATAGGGCTATGAAAACATGAGGCAGGGCTATGAAAACATGAAACAGTGCTGACACCCTCCCCCCACCCAGAAAACCCAAAACACCACACCAGCCTGCCTGGGAGTGCACAGAAACTCCTTATTTCTTCCCCTTGCAGAAAACACATCACAGGGAGTACAAACAAGACGGAGCTGCTGACTTGCCAGCAAGAGCAACATGGATTCTGTGATTTATTTAACTTTTCCTGATTAGAAAACAGAGGGACCCACCTGGAGCTGAAGAGGCCATGGTTCCCAACCCAACGAGAGCCCAGCTGCAGAGCTGCCTGCCAGACCCCTGCCAGCAACAGCCCAGTTATTCCAGCCGATCGGCTCTGCTGCCGGGCAACACAGATGATGGCACAGCACAAGGTGGGGCTTGTGGGACATTTCAAGGGTAGAAGATAAACAGCTGGGGAAGGAAGAGGATGCTGACTGGGTTAGTGTCCTACTGCTAAAACCTTTGCTTTGGTTGCTTATTAAATGATGCCTGAAGGCTCCTCAACAAGCTGCTGCTCTGAAGCATGACTGGCATCTCCCACTCCCTGTGCTGAACTCCAGGCAGATGTGTCACGAGTGGCTTTTGGTGTTCTCAAGCCAGGCATCCCAAAATGGGCAAGTGCTCCCTGTGCTGTGCCTCACCCACTGAGCCCTGTGGTCTAGTGTATCTATGGGCTGATCCAGCTGGAAAACTAAGCATCCTCTTTGCTGGCTTAATTTTCAGCCAGATCCTCCTGCTGACATAGACAGTGGTGCTAAGGAAGCACATGGGAACCAGGATGTCCTTTTGGACAACAGCCCAAGTTGAGAGCAGTTTTAAGTGGCTTGTGAAACCACATCCTGGGAGGTTTTGCTTTCTTACAGTGTCAGATTTACCTAATAGCTTAAAGACTGTAGGGCTCGGTGGAGCTGCTAACCACCTCCAAAAATAAGTATGGTTCCCGTAGCCCAGGACCACAAGACCATGGTTTTTATGCCTAATTTCATGACTATTCCTGAAGTGCTGCTTAGTCCTGGCAGAGGACACTTGGAGCTCCCTGGGAGTGGGGATGCACAGTTCACGCTTCTCATTTCCTTCAAACGTATCTATTTAAATGCATTTGGGTTTTCATTATTTCACACATCATTACCTTTACTGGTGGCATACATGAGGCAATGCTAATTGCTCCACAGGCTGCTGTGGCTCAGTTTTCCAGAGTTTCCACGCACAGGACGATGTTGAACGGGGCTGTCAGGAGAGCAAAGTGCTGCAGCATCCACCCATGGCTGCCCTGGCAGCGCCGCGCGGGTCTCACTCCCACTGCTGTAATTTGCTGTGATTTTGTGCCATTTACCTCTCAGCCTCTCCTCCAGAGGAAATCCATGACAAATTACACCAGTGGGAGCAAGACAGTGCAGGTCCTGGTCACTGCAGCCTGGCTGTCCCAGGGGTGCCAGGAAGCCAAACTCAGGGAAAATCCCACTTCAGGGGAGCGAGGATTGGCACAGCCATGGGAACATGAGCAGTGTGACTCAGGCCCGTGGAAACTGCCCTTAAAACTTGCAGTACGAATATTCAGAGCTCAATTTGAGCCCCCGTTCCTTATGTACAGAAAGGTTCATTGCTGGACTGCAGTGCATAGGGAGGCCATTTCTGTACTCGGGTGCTTTAGGTCCCTTCAAAGCATCTGAATTGGAAATGGTCCCTCACTGGCCACCCAGGTTGCTCAGCACCTCTTCTAGCACTAAAAGCTGTCTTTTGAGCACAGGAAGAAACATTTAGCCATAGTTCATCCTTTGGAATGCCTTTAAAAGACATCCCTAAAGCAAATCATCCAGGGAGAGTCCACTGCTAATAACTTACCCTCATACCCAGCTTCCCAAAGCTTCCCTTGCATAGATCAGCTTCATTACCCAGGATCACAACTGTGCACTACTGCAAAAATACTAATCAAATGTTCTTCTTCTTTAGGGATAAAACATCAACAGAGGGCAGTCAGTTTGTCAGATACAGCAGCAATGTGGAAGAAGTGAAGTCAGAGCTGTGTCATCATCTCCATCAAAGCCATGCCTGAACAGGAGCAAGGCAGAGAGATGAGCTCCAGCGCTGTCACAGGCTGGGAGGTGTGGCTCAAGATACACAGCCTCTTTTAGGGAACTAACTATTTAGTTTTATGACCATGGAAAAAAATAAAATGTATAAACTATAAGATCATGAATCTGTAGGTAGGTACTTATGACAACAAAGATACTCCCAGAAGATTCCCATGGTCTTCCCCAAAGCCTGGTGAGAGCAGTGGCATTCTGAAAGCCTTACAAACCCCATAACAAACTGGAGTGAGCCCTGCCAGTGCAAAGATACTGAAGGGATTCTGGATGCTGTCAAACCACCTCTGTGGGGTCCCCACAGCTCTGGCACCACTCATGTGCAACCCAGCCAGTGCACGTTGACTGTAGCTAATTCCCTGTGTATGTTTTCCAAGGACAAGCACGTCAGCTGGGTGTGTGATATCAGATTTGGGGGGGTGTTGTTTTTACACCTCTTTCCCAGCACAGATTTGGAAGGTGTTGGGCAGGCTGCCACACAAGCACCCAGGAACGGGCAGGACCGAAGTGCTAAACCAGCCTTGCACACCTGCAAAGACAAATGAATGCTTTACTTTAACATCAGACCACAAAATGAAGCTATAAGCACAGCACAGGAGGAGAAATTCATTCTGCTGCTAATGCCAATAACTTCCCCACTGAGACTAAAGGATATCAAAAGGAGAACAGACACCTGAGAGGCTAAAACATGCACTGTTCATTTTCTAAGCTTGTGCTGGGCACACGACTTGAAATACAGATTTGCTGAGTTCTTATTTCTTCTCAACCCTCAAGCTGATGTAAAATCCTCACATTTTAATAGCAAGTGTGATTAACCATTAGCATAAATCACCAGGGCTGTGATGGATTCTCAGAAAAAGCCTTCATCATTTCTTCAGAGCTACGTTATACACCAAGTTTCATTTCTGTTTCACTAAAAAGCAGCTCCTATGATGGGTATCAGAAAGAAGTCAGACTCCATGATGCTGGAGGTCCTTCCCAGCTTTGAAATACATAAACATACGCCTATGATGGGTATCAGAAAGAAGTCAGACTCAATGATGCCGGAGGTCCTTCCCAGCTTTGAAATACATGTTATTACTATCAGCAAATAGTAAATGTTATTTACTATCAGCATCCTACAGGGACTGGCTGATTCTCTGGAGCTGAAGAGGCGAAGCCAGATGAGCTCCCAAAGCAAAGGGAGAGGAGAAAACCCAGCTAAGTTTCCCAGCCAGGGCAACAATTTATGGATAGCAGCATTCTCTAACTTGGACTTCTCCAGCGAGGAGACTGAACACACACGTCCTGCTTTTCAAAGGACATCTTGTGCGTATGAGCAGATTTGTCCAAAGTGCTTTGGCTCCAGCTGCAGTGGTATGTTTAGTGCACTGTTTCCAGATGTGTCTTGTATCTCCGTCAGTCCAGCTGCTGCCTCAAGCCAAGAGAGTTATATAAGCTGCAAAGCTTAATTGGATTATTTAGCCCAAATTGTTGGCCAAGAGGCAGCGGGGCCGGGGAGCCAGCATGGAGAGGACCTGCCCCACCACCAGCCTGGGGGGGGGAAAGGGAGGGAGCAGAAGCCAGCAAGTAAATTAAAGAATTCATAAAGCAAGACTGGCCTCCCCATCTCCCTCCAATGTTTTCTCATGCCTCCCATCCCTTTCACAGGGGGTGTATTATATGTTTTCTTAGAGGTATGTTTTCCTATTTTAACAACAATTAAAGAAGAATGCAACAAGCATTTAGAGGACATGAGCATTTCCTCTCTGCACTGACAAGCATTTCCTGACCACGCAGCTCCACAACATGCAATAATACATCAAGCAACTCAATTTTCCCACAAAATTTTTTTTCCCCAGACTTTGGCTGTTACAGCAGTTTATTTTCCATTTAAGGGCATAATCCTGCTTGTGGGACAACCCATCCCAGAGGATCTTCACAGATGTAATTACTAGGGCAAAGTCCTAAAAAAGAAAAGTGTTGTAACTATTCTTGGGAAGAAATCAGGAGAGAGAAGAGAGAGAAATGCTGTAGCTATCAAAGTGTTCCAGAATGATTTAGTTCCTTTTTTAAAAAAAACAAAACAAAAAAACTGGATAGTTAAGTCAGAAGTTAACTCAAGTATACAAACTTGCACTAAACTCTGAGCAGGTCACCTATTCCAATGCCTAAACAAAAGGTATATGTGTGCTTGAGAGTTATTTAAACCCCTGCCATGAGGCCCAGGATGGACTTTGTATGGCTTCACTACAAATAATAATTTTAAAAAAGGAGCTTGGCATCCCTCTCTGCCACTGCTGACAACATTCCCACCACTCTCCACCAGGCAAAGTGCCATGGCTGAATTCAACAGATTAAAACCACCAGAAGAGCACAGGAGGCAGGGATGTGCCCAGTTCTGCTGGAAACAGTGACACAAACACAGCGACTCACATGCAGCACTGGGCTGGAGAAGCTGCCTCTCACCTGGCCTGGCTCTGGTCCCCAAAGCATCACAAGAAACATCACAGAACAAGCCCCCAAAATCCAGCACTGTGAGGCTCCAGCCCCTGCATCCCTGCTGCAATTCCTTATGAGTATTCCCATGAAGGAGGAGCTTTGCTTGCCATGCTGTACAGAGTAATAGTAAACAGAAGTGGTCACCAAAAAGCCATTCACGGAAAAGCTTTCTGCTCGTATCCCATGATTATTAGTTATGGCAATTTTCAAAAAAAAACCCAAACCAAAACAACAACAAAAAAATTGTGCTGTGCATGGATTTTTGCAAATAAAAATCCAAGTGGTGCTTACAGCACTCCAGTTGTTCCTTTAACTTCATTTTCCTTCACTGTGTGCATCTGACACCCCCAGTGAGTGGCAGCACAAAGCTCTGTGCCACTGATGGGAAGCACAAAGTTGGCACAGCCTGACTGTGCAAACCAGCCCCCCGACCCCAGACACATCATCTGCTCTAAGAGCTTCAACAAATTTGTGTAATACCCAGCATTATAGAAATGGATTTCCAACCAGAAGAGCAGTTGGCAGGATTAAACAAGCAGAAAAGCACATGCACATAAAAAATCAGGAGGTCTGTGCACAAGCTAATGGAGCAAGCAGAAAATAACTGGGCACATGCCCTGGGCTCAGGGACTACTTCCTTTACAACAGACAGTAAAGTCTCATTACAGGAGAAACAAATACAATAAAGATTAATATTCCACCTTCCCCTGGCTACATTTTACATGTTAAGCCAGTAAAAATTCTCAGGTTATATGTGACAACAATAGCTACTCAGAAGAAACCTGCTGGCAGCCCAGCAAAGCAATATTCATTTGAAAGATAAATCCTACAGTTTTCATAGGCAGATGTGGAAATATATTGGACCTTATCATAATAACCCCTCCCAGCACCCAAAGAAGCCACAGAATAAATTGATAACAAAGAAGTTGTTTCTTTTGCCTTTTTCCCCCTATATTGCTTAACTCAATGCAGACAGGCTGGAGAGAGTCCAGAGAAGGGCCACAAGGATGATCAGAGAAGTGGAGGACCTGCCATATGAGGAGAGGCTGAGAAAACTGGTCTTGTTCAGCCTTCAGAAAAGAAGGACTTGAGGAAATCTCATTACCATGTTCCAGTACTTAAAGGGTGGCTCCCAAGAAGATGGAGACTCCCTGTTTACAAGGAGTCACATGGAAAAGACAAGGGGTCATGGGCACAAGTTGCTCCTGGGGAGATTTCCTGGGGAGATTGGACAAAAGAAGTAAATTTTTCACCATGAGCAGAGTCAGACATTGGAATAGTCTCCCAGGGGAAGTGGTGGATTCCCCCACATTGGACAGTTTTAGTCTCAGCTTGAAAAGAGTCTGAGCCATCTCATATAAGCTATAGTAGCACCTAAAAAGGTTGGACCAGATGATCCTTGAGGTCCTTTCCAACCTGGCCTTCTGTGATTCTATGAGAATTAGTAGGAAACCAGCAGTGACTGCACCTTGTAAACAGACACAGTGCTCTGCAAAGTCAATACGGAATCAACCCAGTGATCATTGGTAAAACACTGGGATGGTGAAGCTCCACGGATGCTGCAATTACTGTCATCACAAAATGTCCATTCAGTTCCCTTTCTCCACCGAGGCCAGACAGTACCAGGCCCCTGCTAACAAACACAGCCTTGTCGGGGCCCCTGGGCACGGGGGTGCCTTGCACCAGCCAGCAGCTGCCAGAAGACTGCTGGCAATTTAAGGACACACTTCACACAGAGCTGGACCAGGACACTGTAGCATCACCATTTCTAGCTGACACAAGGGCAAGCTCAATCTGCTTCCACAGTTTAGTGACAAGTCCTACACGCTGACATGTGAAATGGTCTCTTGGTGCAGGATTATAAATCCTGATCAGCATCATCTTCCTTCCCACAGCAAGAACATCAGACTGAAGGACAATCATCCATCTCTTACCAGCACAGGGCATGGAGCAGAGGAGGAAGCATCTTGAATCAGTTGAACCCCAGCTTGGTCAGGGCTAGCAAAGAATATCCCTTGGTTGCTCCCCCAGACAAAACGAACCCCGCGGGTGTAACGGAAGGTGTTGGAGTGCAGAGAGGCACTGCACCCTGGAGTGTCCTGGATGCTTCAACAACAAAACCTGTGGGTGAATCCAGTTCTGCACCTGCAGTTCTCACCTACCACCATGGTGGGGATGGATCTGGGGAGGGGACTGTGCTGACAGGAGCTGGAATTGTCCCAGGCTGCAGCAGCAGCAGAGGACTGCAGGTGGCTTCCAGTCTTGTGCCTGTTGCAATCTGAAAAAGAACCTTCTGGCTTCAAAGTATTTTTAATTAGGACTAAATCATTCATTATGATTAAGTATTTTAGCTTTTTAAAAATTCAGCTTTTAAAAATAGCGTGGCAGAGCCAATCACTTTTACCCCACTATAACTAGGCAAAAAAAGCCCAAAACCACAGTTCTAATAGAAACCTCTGCTTGGCAAAGTTTTCCTGCTGCCTAAGCCAAGGCAGGAATAAGCTCAGTGATGACCTGAGGTGCCACAGAGCTCTGCAAAGGTGGGAGATCCTCAGATCTGCAGCTCTGGCCAAAGCCTGCCTGCAAACTCTGGAAATCCCACTGGTCCAAAGTCCCTTGGATTCCCTGCACCCAGAAGCAGCTGTGCCTACAGATCACAGCTTGGAGGACAACTTAGGCTTTTGGGTTTGCTTTTTAAAGTTTGTTTAATGTATATTTACTCCATCTATAATGTCCCCTTGCCTTCCATCTCCATTTTGAATTATTTATCATCAGGTATCACATTCATTTGCATACTTTATGAGGTGCAAAATAAATGATGAGTCATTACATATTAGACTTGCCCAAACCATCTGGGCCAGGCTCTGCAGCAGCTTCGTTTGGTTTTTTCTCTAATACCTGGTGGGGGAAAAACACAATGACCAACAAAACTCCAAGGGGAGAATTTGACTTGCTGGAAGCACAGTGTTAGATGAACCACATGCTTGCTGATAGCAAAGGCTTATTATTCTGTCATAGCTGTGCTCCACCAGCAATGGGCAGACTATCACCTTCGGGGTAATTTAACCCGTGAGACAAACTGCAAGCAGCATTATTTCAAAGACCTTTATTTATTGATTAGAAACAAAGTCCTTATCCTCTTCCTGCTCCTTCCTTGAGTCGTGCTGATTACACACAATAGAGAGCTATCACTTAAAGAGCCAATTAAGTCAACTTCTGGAAGGTAATTGAATAGCTGAAATTCTTAGTGCAACATTGTGCTGCATTATCTTGATTGCAACGAAGAGAAGCAAAGCAGCCAGAGCAAGGAAAATTAGAGAAGGAGGCATTAGCCATAGGTAGGAATAGCTAAATGGATGGTCCCATTACCAAAGGATACAGAAAAAACAGAAAACAAAACAAACCACAACAATTATTTTCTTTCTGTGGTTCCTTCTAACCTTTGCTAGAGGTGTGAGAAGGAAAATTAAAAAAACACTTGGTCTTGTTTATCTTCTGCACTTGGCAGGACTTAATGCGGAATGGGCTGAGCTGCTGACCTGGCACAGAGAATGGTGCTGGCCATGGCCACCCCACCACACCCATCCCCAGTCTGGAACCCAACATCTGAGTGTCCCACACTCAACCAAAAGCTTTGGTTAAAGCGTTTCTTCTCGCTGAAGCTTTATGAAGGTAACACCTTTGGTACAGATTCACCCACACCTGAAGGAAGAGTTCATACTGTCCTCTGGTAGAGCCACCACTAGACCTTCTCGTACATTCCTGGCTACCTTCAAAAGTACCTGGAGGATTTTAGATCACCTCTGGGATTTCATACGACAGCTCAGTTGGACTAAAGAAGAGACTGGGAGTTGGAAACTTGTTGGGAAAAAGGACACAGCTTCAGTCCCTTAGGAAACCAAGCTTAAACAAACAAATAAAAAGTGACAAAGTGATTGTAAGCCTGCCAATACCCAGAATGTATATAAAATCCATCATTGAAATGCAGTAAAAAAACCACAGCACAAACTGAGAGCAAAATCCTCAGGAGCTTGACAACGCTGGCTGTATGTGGTCAAAATTCACCATCAATTTCCAAGGAGCTACTCAAAGTCACAGCCATCAGGCTATAAAGCATTTACTCAGGCACATAAAAAGGCAGCTTTTTCCAAAGTAGGAAAAGAGGTGCCACAAAACATAAAAATCTCCCTCTTTCTTCTTCATAGGCTGGACTTGATGATCTTAGGGGTCTTCTCCAGCCTTGGTGATTCTGTGCTGACTGAAGGCTGTGGTGTGACCCACCACCCCTGTCCTCCTTCCCCTTCCTCTGCCTGGGATTCCAGAGCAGCAGGATCAACCCACCTGACCTCCAAGTAAATTAATGGCCAACTGCTGCTTTCCTGGAGCTGCTTGGGCACTTTCTGCCTCCTCACACGTGTGTTTTGTCTGGCACCAGGAGCCTTGCACCCAGAGAAGAACACCCAGTGGAGCAGGGCAAGGTGCTGCAGGGTGGATGCTTTCCCTGCTGTCCTCCCAGCAGCTCCCACAGCACTCGAGGTTTCTGCCCTGAACTCCACAGACTTTTCAGCCCAGTACAACTCAGTAAATGTAATTTCTTAGCACACACCACCAAATCCTGCCCAATCTCCTGCCTTACTAATTTTTGTCAGTCACTCCTCTGTTTATTTTGCAATTATCTCTGCAATTTCTGCTGAAAGATGGGACATAATTTAAAGAACTCGAGCATTTTTTTCAAACTCAAATGGTGTTTATCCAGAAGAAGCCAGAAGGAAGGTGAAGCAGTCAAATACACCCCAAGAGCCCTGGTCGTCAGACAACACTCCATAAAGAGAGAGCTTTAGTTTTCCTTATTTCAGAAGGCTGAAAGCTCATCAAATACAGCAAAGCACCAGCCTCTCCCTGGCCAGTCTATGCTTGAGACTTGTCCTATCTTTTCAAAAGCTCTTTTCAGCTACACAATCAAAAAACCTGTGAGGACTCTATCTAGCACAGCTCTCAAAATTGTTGGTACTTCACTTGAGAGGTTACGTCAACTCATTGGATGGAGGAGCCAAGAGAACAAATATTTCACAGAGTAGCTGTTGCACATAAATGTTGCCCCCTGAAATAGATGCTCTGTGAATACAATTACATCCCTGCATCAATTACTAACATACTCCAGAAACACTGCTGGTAGCATGCAAATAAACAAACAAACAACTGTAAGCTTGAAATAAGGAACTATTTGACATTCTAGCAAGCCACTTCATCTTATAATCATCATTTCCTGAGACACCTCGTGCTGGTTCATATTCCAATAACACATTTGTGTAACCACACAGGTACAAGGGAAGCGTACAAATCATGTCCTGCAAAACAACTGTTGGCAAGGAGAAGATTTGTGTATTCATTGCTCACGGCTGAACAGTTACATACATTTTAATTCCAACCTCAAACACAATTTGGACCACAGCAGATGTTTCCTATAGCACAGGCTTCCTTTGGAGGAGAGTTAATTCAGTTTGAACACGGCAGCAATGAAGACATGGTTTTAAACAAGCATTTTCTGCTTCCTCTCTAAGCTTAAGCCTGCGGAGGTAAAAATGAGGGACTACTACATTGAACAGCTAAACCTGCCTCTCCTCACCTCAGCTTTGAATTCAAACCAGCCCAGTAAGCCTGTGCTTCCTGACCACCAAAGACCCCCTCGTGTGACAACAGCTTGTGCTGAAAATAAATTATTTTAATGAAGTTCTTCCAGATGCACACTGATGTAACCCAGAGGAGAATATGCCTTTTGTTTGAGGCTGCTTAAGTTGCACCAAAAAAAGGGGCATGCTCCTCTGCAAAACTCTTCCTCTTCTCCCCTTGTTATCCTCAGCATCTCCCTCCTGTTACTCTGCATTAACAAGCGGATCATTATTTCAGCAGCCACAATCAAAACCTTCCATAAGATAAGATCCAACTGCAATTTTACACTCAACACAGTTGTCCACACTGAAGAGCCCTGAAATGCTCTTTAACGAGTTGTAGGTACAACCATCATCTCCTCACCTCTCAGCACAACAGACTTGGGAAGCAACAGCTGCTTAAACAGTGCACACACACAGCCCAGGAATTTAAGGGGAACAGAAATGCTATAAATAATTGAAATCACACCAAGAAACGTAGGCAGAGCAGAGGGAGAGAGGGCAACTCAGAGGAAGCTGGCAGCAGGAGAATAGATAAGGGCTCCTCCTGGAAGCCAAACTAAATGAGAGTGCATGTCCAAATAAATCCACTCCTTCCCACCTGGGTGCTACATCACACACCCCCAAAGAAGTTCTTGACCTTTTCTGTGCTGTTTAGCCATCTGAATTTTACCCACCTATGAGCCCTCTCGCCTTACAGAGCAATCAATCAACTTTTAGGGGTCAAGTGCCAGACCTCCCCAGACTCCTGCAGAATGTCAGCAGTTTTAGGGCAAAAGTCTGCACCTGGCAGCACTGTTAAAGTTCAGCCCTGCTCCTAGAGCCACAGGGCCAGTTACTGTGACCAGGAGGCAAAGAAACTTTGATACTGACTGTTTTGTGTGAGCAATTCAGTTTAAGAGCTGCTGTTCAAGAAGCATGTCCCCAAGATGAGAGGTGACCACATTCCTTAAATGTATTTAGTCTCCTGAAGAGTATCCCAGAGGCAGCAAGGATCCTATGTACCCTC
The DNA here is from genome assembly GCF_000747805.2 of Chaetura pelagica. NCBI lineage: Eukaryota > Metazoa > Chordata > Aves > Apodiformes > Apodidae > Chaetura > Chaetura pelagica. The sequence continues at coordinate 196,423 of NW_009951919.1, read as the reverse complement.
TTATCTAAAGGCAGCCCTAGTAGGCAAGTGGCTTGTCTGGATGTGCCCAATGGCATACCAGACCCTTTTGTGGGCCATCTGTCACAAATCCAAGCCTGGCATGGGAGGGCTGAGCTTCATGTGCCCCTAAGGACATCCTATGGTTGGGACAGGCAAGTCATGATGGTGTGAACCACAAATCTGGCATCAAGAGCAACTACCAGCCCACAGCAAAAATAGACATACCAGCTCCTTGGATTTCAGTGCAAGGTTTGCCCCTGTGACCTCTCTGTGCCACATGAAGGAGACTGGAAACCCAAGTCCACCTTGGACAAGTCAGCAGTTCTTGTTTGACTTCTCACTAAAAGCAAGGAAGACCTTCTGTACTTCCAAAAGACATCTGAACCTTATCTGTACTGGCATGTCAGCAAGAAAAGATGGGAACCTTGTGATTTGAGGGGCCCTGCTGCTGAGATGCCCAGCCTGGCTCACCCAAGGGTGTTGCAGCCAGCTCAGCCATGCCTCAGCTCGCTTGGTGGGAGGCTGGAGAGAAATGACCCTCTGATGGCTAGCAAAGGCAGCTGTCTGCAGCTGGTCACAGAATAGTCATGGTTGGAAAAGACCTCTAAGATCACCAAGTCCAACCATTAACCCAGGAAAAAAAACCCACAAACCCACCATATCCACTAGACCATGTCCTGAAGTGCCATGTCTACATGTTTTTTTAATCCCTCCAGAGATGGTGATGCCACCACCTCCCTGGGAAGCCTGTTCCAGTGCCTGACTATTATTTCAGGAAAGAAATCCTTTCTAATATCTAGTCTAAACATCCCCTGGTGCAAATTCAGGCCATTTCCTCTAGTCCTATCATCATTTACTTGAGAGAAAAGGCCAACACCCACCTCATTACAACCTCCTTTCAGGTAGTTGTAGAGCAGTGGTTGATGAGGGATAATAAAGAACGAACCACCTCCTAGAAGGGCATTTCTGTCTCCCATATCTCCCAACAGCAGATTTTCTCTGACCACAGGCTTGTAGAGAACAGAGCCCACGTAACACAGATCTTGGAATGCTGTTAACTGATCCGGTCCCATCCAAACATCATGGTTCCTGTCAATACAAAGCTATTCCCTTCTCTCCCTGCCACCCTCCACTTCATATGTGGGGCATCCATCAGGTTCAAACACAAAGGCAGCAAAGAGCCCACAACAAGAGCCTCATTAACTGCCTGCACAACCGGATTTGTTTTGGAGCACCGTCCCACACACTGCAAGGCAGAGCCCTTGCTGGGGGAAAAAAAATAGATCAAATTAAAAAATACCTTGCATACCTTAATGTTGCAAGCAGCTCTTCTGTCAGACTTAAAACAACAACATTACCAGCTACAAAAGGCAAAAAAACCCCAGGAAGTCTCCCAAAACAGCAGAGCAAATGAAAAGAGAAAAGGATGAAGGAGGTTTCAAATCTGCCCTGGAGAGAATATGTCACAGCTTTAACCTGCTGCAGGGAGGGAGACAAAAGGAAACAGGATAGCAGAGACCAGAAATCAGATTTATTAGGACCAACCAGGTAGTTAAAAGATAAATGGTCACCAAGCAATGAAGGCTATTTTGGAACCAGCTAACTTCTGAAAACGTCTAGTCAGCTTTAGCATTTCATACACATGAAATTAGTGTCCACACAAGAGTACTCTCCTGAAAGGATAGGATTTAACGCAGCCAAGATAATTATCTAGATCCTTCTTTATCCCATTAGTGGTTTTCATTCGCATCCTGGAACACCATAAGCGGATTGTTCAAGAATTATTTGCCATCCGCTGTTCCAATCCCAATTGGAATTATCTTTATACCCCGGTACGAAGAAAAGAGATTACATCCCTGCCAGGGCTTGCTGCAATGGCCTCTTTTCTGAGGCTCCTTTTATTGTTTGCATTCTAGAAGGTAATGAAAAGACTCAAAAACAATTGTCAAGGACATGGTTTTGCCCTCTCTTCCTCTTCCTTCTTCACACGTGTGTCTGGGAAGGGGAGGACAGGAGATGCACCACTGCACCTGCACAGAGATGGAGCTCCATGAGACTTAGTCATCAAACTACTCAGGACAAGATCCAAAAATGTGCCCTTTTGCACCACGATCCCCTAATAGAAGAACAAGGACGAAACTGCTAAAGCCAATTAACCAAATCACTTGATGGGAGAGAAGGAATTGGGATTCCCTGCATCGGAGGCCCCAGGGCTGCGTGCTAAACCTCCCATCTTGTGCTCTCTAGTAATACAGGTCACTCTGCAAGCTCTGGTGGAGATAAAGCCAACAGCCAACACAATCCCTTGCTTCAAGGCCTAAGACAACAACAAGACAAAGTTCCCCTCCCAGCCACTCCAACTGCTGCCCAGGTTCTGTGTTAATGGAAGAACTGCATCTCCTCCCAGACACAGCCAGGACACGGCCCGTCTCCCCACGGGCATTTGCCACTGCCCTGCACTGAGCAAAGGTGCCTGGATGGCACAAAAACTATCCCCTCTCTTCATCAAAACACAAGGAGGGAGGTATTCAGATCAGACATGAATAGGGACGGATCTGTTTTTTTTAAAAAAAACAATTTACGGCTGCAAAACGAGATCTGTAGGAGAGTCATCTTTATAAACAAGTTATTAAAAGGGGGAGGAGGGACACAATAATAGCAGGTGCCAATTACTCAGCTCCCAGCAGAAACTTTCCAATTTCTCACCTTCCCCCAAAGCAAGATGTGCCGCTGCACGGCAGCACATTTCCTTGCACGTGTAGCAGCCTTGGAGCATCGCCCCCCTCCCACCAAGCTGCACTGCTGCTGTGCCACCGCCAGAGAGGGGCAGCCCATGTCCCCACCACCCTGCCCCGCAGCCGAGACCAACACGGCATGAAATTCATTTGGAAAGAGCGAAACAGTTGAAAGGAAATAAAATTATCTTTTTATTTGACTCCAGAGTCTGGCCACTCCTCCAGCCAACAGGAACTGCAAATTTGTGAGCTAATTGTGGGTGCCAGGTTTGTGTCTCTGCAAAGCTCTGCTTAGTTTCAGGAACAAAACACCAGTAACGATTTTGTTACTTAAAGCCAGCGGCACAGTTTCAGCAAGTAAAGTGTCCACATTGCAACTGGAGCCGTCAGAGAGATCCCATCCTTTGAGATCCCATCCTCTGAGGCAAGCACACCAAGGTAATGATTAATATTACAAAAGTAATCCGAGCCTTTAAAATCATTATTTCCAAAATCAGCAAATAATTACCAAGGTCCTCAGCAATCAATACCCAAGATAAATAGACAATTAAATTGCAAAAGAAACAGAAGAAAGTAGTTAATATTTGCCAAGCACAAGCCAAACACACTTTTTCTTGGTAACCAAATACTTCCAGTAAATAGATACTTCAGCTCACTGGAGAGGCACTTTCAGAAAGTAATAAATTAATCTAATAAAACAGACAGACAGGGTGGAACCAGACATTAGCGAAACACAAACTGATCTATACGGAGCCAACCCACAATCCACGTCCTAATCATCCATGTCCACATCCACCACTCTGCGTCCTCACCTCCCCCACCCAGGTCAGCTCTTTAGTTCAGGGAAAACACGTTCTGTGCGGATTCACTAGCACAGAAGAATTTCAGCCATCAAATGACTAAGTTTGTGCTCAGCTAGAATTTGCATTTCTTTTTTTTTTTTATTTTCCTAGATACCTCTTGCTCCTCGAAGTCAGAAAATTCATCTGCTGTTAGGCACAATTCTTGCTTTGCCTTTGATTGAGTTGAAGCTCCATGGGCAAGAAGCAGGGTGAGTGATGCCCATGCCAGCATCCTCATGGCTGGAACCAGGAGGGTTTGTCCTGGGGGGTTGTGCCCTGCCTCACCATCAATCCCAGGACCTGGAGGTGCTCAGAGCAACCCCTGACACCCAGTGCAAGGACCAGCACCATCTCCTTCTCAAGCAGCCCAACCTTTACCAAAATCAATCAACCGCCTACCCAAAATAATTGCTCGGAGTTAACAAAGCTACAATATTAGGTATTTGATAAAGTTCCTCAAATTGTGAACAACTTGAACTGGACAAGATTAAGAGAGGGAGTTGTGTGGGGAGACAAACATCTTGGTCATTTTCTGCAAATCAAAGGAAGAAGGAAAGGAAAAAACCAAGGGAAATGGAAGATAAAGAGAAAAGATGTCAAAGCCAACCCTGGAGGGAGTGCAATGAGAGATGGCACCAAAAAGGAATAGTTAAACCACAAAAGGCACAATCAAATAAAAGCAAAATATCACAGCCTGGGCACAGAGAGGAGGGAGGGGAGACCACCACACTGTGTTCACCACAGTGAATAATTACTTTGACAGCACTTGTCTGCAGCAGTGGTTGACTCTGAGAGCCCAACACTGTCCAGGTGTTGGACTCATCCACCAGACAATCTATATGGTCAAATACTGTTCTTCCTCTTCACAACCAGCATGGTACTGCACAGCTCCTCTGCACCCTTGAGTGCCCATTTTTTGGGGAGGAATACAGCAATTTAGTCCTCACTCAAAATTTCTCCAGCTTTTCCGAATGAAGCTCTTGGCAGCAGCAGGACTAGTCTTACTACTCTGCTTTCACTATAACAGGCTATACAAATGTGTAGTGCCATTATACATATCTTAAGTAGCTCATATTTCAGTATTGGAGGTGTTTCTTTGATTATTTACAAGGGCTTCTGAGGGCTACACAACTTTTTTGTACCACAGGCATCCTATCTAAGCCATGAAATTCCTCAGAGCAGTGACAATACACAGAGGTTTTATTGCAGCAGAAGTACAAGTAGCGAGTGACAAAAAGGGTCTCCAGGTTAAATTGCACTTCCAGAAAGCTCTTGCCATCACAGGGAGAGAAGAAAAGCCTATGTGCAGTCTTTAAAATGTGATCAGGATGGTCTAAAAACTCCTTGAGGAGCAGCACTGACACAAGCCGACACTGTTCTGCCCTCAGGTCAGCATCCATCCCACTACCAAGCCCTAAACCACCAGTGTGACAATTCCAGCTACAAGTAAGTGGCCAATGCAATGCAACAAAACTCATAAAGAAAATAAAACACAGGTGGAGATTAGTTTTTGCACAGAAGCTTCTTTAAAGCCTAATGATTTACATTTTAATGATACTGCTGTCCACCTTAATAAATGCAGAAATGAAAACATCTTGCACAAACGTGCCTGGTTGCTTCAAAATGCAGATTAACCTTATTTATCTTGTACATAGTGCAAAAGGGCAGGAATATTTAAATATTAGGGGAGTCACTGCAAGGCAGGGACAGGCAGGAGGGAAGATGGAGTTTGGGAGCCGTCTTTGTGCATCAGAGATGGATCCTGGAGACCCAAATGTGACTTGACACTGGGACAAAAACAGAAGGAGAAGCAGCCAGTGCCACAATTAATGCAGAAAGAGACAATTTCAACGAGAAATCAGCCCCCCCCGATGTTCTTGCTTTGCAAGAAAAGCCTGAAGTGAGCTCAGAAACAAACCCAAGAAGGGCATCACCAAATAAAACCCCACACACACTTAAAATAAAAAAAAAAGGCCACCAAAAATGCATTTCCCTCCATCAAAGACAACAATTCTCTCCCTGAATCAGGAAGCTGTCAAGGAGATGCTCGATCAGCACTCCCCAAAAAGCCTCTCCTCCTAACAGCATTAACCTGCCAACCCCTGCTGAAGCCCTTTGTTTATTTTAATAGCCTTCATAATCCTTTAATTTGACAAGTGACTTCTGCTGCCCTGACAGCCCCTGTTCACCCACCCAGCCCCACCGTCTCTTGGGCTTTGTCTGGTGAAAAACAAAATATCAGCATTAGAACTGGCACAATAATGTGACACAGAAAATCTTCAGATGAAACATAGTTTCAGCTCCAAATACTTTTAGGCAGGTGCAAAGGTTTCCTGCAGAGCAGTGCGTGGCTGTGGATGCCCCTGCTGAGCCAGGTGCCCTAGGATGGATATTTGTTGGTTTCTTTACACACATGAACTGAGAAATTGGTACTTTGGTGACTGGTTTGGGTTTGTGAACAGGGAGAGGGTGGATAATCCAAACCCACCTGCAGCAGCCTTGCCCAGCCTCTCACTAAAGCAACTTCTCCATCACTTAGCAGGCTTCAAAGCTTTCCAGAGATGACTGGCAGCTTCACTTAAACCAGCCAGCTATAGATGTGTTTTACATTAAACACTAAGTGAATAATCAATGAACATTCAGGATATAAGCACAAATCAATGATTTACTTTAGATGAATCAAAGGGAATCGCAAATGAGAAGGGGCTTTGTTCTGTAACAGAAGTAAAACAAGAGAAGCACTTGATGTAATTGGGTGTGTGTGTGTTAACCTCCTCTGCCTGCTCCTCTCCCACGTGCTGACACGGGCTCTGCTGTCAGCAGTTCTGCTGTGTCCTCCAAACCCCTGTGACAAGAGATGTCACTGTCCCCAGAGAGCAGATGGGAACCGAGGCATGAAACCAGCCAACTCACTTTCCCAAGGCTGGGAGAGATACAGCAGAGTGAGGACCCAAATCCCAAGTCTCCTACACCAGGAAGCACTGCCTCAGTGAGCAGAAAGCCCTCATCCCCTTCCAGTAACTCCATCATCATGCAACCTCAGCTTCAGGTGTTGGAGCAGCAACAGGTGTATGTGCAGTACAGGTCAGGAGCCCCACCTGAAAACCTAATAAAAACTGCAAAGAAATAGAAATACAGGTGACTCCAGACAATGAAAGATTTATTTTGATAAATGCTTATCAGCAGTTTGCCTGCTGCCCCTTGCTCTTGGGATGAGTCTGGTCAAATCCTATGTGGGATAATTTTGCAAGGGCTGCTGCAATCCAGCCACCAATCTCCCACGATGTCTGCTGAGCTCCACACAGGCCAGGTAAAGGCTCTCAGAAATGCTCCTGCACATCTTTTTATTCACCATGCATTTTAATGCCAGATTTTTAAACTCTGCTCAGCCAGGTCCCTGCCTGCACTTCCCCAGCTGCCAGAAGCAGATGCTGGGGCTGCTGCTGGTGTCCCTCCTCTTGGCAAATGCTTCCAAGGGTTGCAGTGAAATGATCCCAGCTCAGACCAAGTCCAGCCTGTGCCCAAGGCCCCAAAGAAACTACAAAAACCTGCAGTCAAGCTGGTGCAGGTAGCAGAAATGAAAAAGCAGGAGGAACAGCCCTCATGCTGCAAGACACGGCTCCTGGTTAGCAGCCCCCCAGGCTTTGACTCTGCTGCTTCCAGAGCCGATTAGTGTTCACGGCTTTCACGCATTATATAAGGAGACTGTAAACGCGCTCAGAGGAACATCCCTCCGGGATAAACTGCTTCCCACAAGGGACACCCCGAGCGGGCGGAGCATCCCGCCCCGCAAGGCACCAACCGGCCAGAAGGCTGGATGGCGATGCTGCCGGAGCCTGCCCCGCTGCAAC
>NW_009951919.1:186163-188376 GCF_000747805.2 Chaetura pelagica | reverse complement strand
TTGTAGGGCGCTGCGGCGGGAGCCTGCCCCGCTGCAACGGGCACCGGAGCAACAGCCACGGGCACCGGGGGCTGGAGACCCCCACCCCACCCCAGCACCCCCTCCCCACCACGCTCACAAGCCCCCGAACCCTGCACCGGGACGCGAGCGGGAGCCCTGCAAGGAGCCGTGCTCGTCTGTTCCAAAAGGCTTTCTCAGCACCCACGGGAACAAACCGTTTCCCTGGGATGAGCATCCAAAATACTGCACCCAAAGTGATGGCAGGGGTGTGAAGGCATTTTGCAAAGAGCCACCCCACGGAGCCAGCAGATCGACAGGTAGGGATGTCCCTGCAGCTGTGGTTTTACAGTGGGAGCCCGGAGCTGGCTGGGACTGGGGAATGTTCATTCATGAAAATTTGAGGGGGGAAAAACCTGCTGGGGGCAGCCTGCACAGGTAGCGTGGGTACAGAGCCCACCCTGCATAGCTGTGCCCCAGAGGTGCAGTCCTAATCTCAAAACACTGCATTTCCAAGGAGTAGCACATCAGGAGTCTTCTAAAAGGTTCACAAGAGGTTTAGAATTTCCAATTCAATAGTAATTTTTTAAAAAAACAAACAAACCCAAAAAACACACCTGAAAAACCAAGTATCCTGCAGCATTTATGGCTCTAGGGTAGGCTGCAAGGGACAAGGAGAAGGGCAGGGAAGATGGTACATGGTTGGTCAGTCAGTCAAGACGAGAATATGAATTGAGGAACTGAGCAGTTTTCATCACTGGAAAGGGAAAAAAACCCAATAACTTAATTGCAGGTAGGCTAAACGTGTTCACTTTCATCCCATCTGCACTTATTACTTATCTAAAGTCAGAGAAGCTTCTTGGTGTTACTGATCCCTCAGTAGAACACTCCCTGCAATCCCCACGTCAGGCACACTGATGCCCAAGCCTGTCCATGCCTCTCCAAAGCTCTGATGCTCCAACCACAGATCACCCTACAGGTCCACTTGATCATAGCAGGATACAGAGGAGCACCTTCCAAGGCAGCTGTTGGCTTTTGGAAGTTAAACCATACTTAAACCTTAGAATCAGCAAAGAGAGAACATTAAACTTTGGCCAAGACACCCATCACCACAACACACAGCACAGGGTCCACCTCCAAACCACCCTGTGATGCTGGGCATGGCTGCCTGGGTGACTGCTTGTGCTATTTGAGGCTGCCCTTCTTTGCCTACTCCAGCAGACTTATTTCAAACCTCATTTATAATTGGAAAGAGGCAGCATCTGTTTCCTGCAGACCACGAGGTCAAAACTTTGCTAATAATCACAGCACAGCAAAACACCGTTGGCGGGTAAACAAACCCTGCATCTGTCACAGAAAATCAGCCCTAGAGCTGGTTTGACCAAGTTTATTTTCTTTTGACTAATTGTTTTGTCCTCCCAACACAGAGTGGGAAGCTCTGCAATGCTTCACATGTTTTAGTATAGTTTTATTTCCAACTGGGGGCAAAGTGGACATCTTGCCAGCCTGACCCAGGACACAATTACATGAACAGTTCAGGATCATCAGGAATCATCTCCAGCCACTCCTGAGAGATGGCTGGTGTTATGGACAACTGGCAAACAAGAGGCCTGTCTTTGAAAAATAAGGGGATGAGGTTAGGAGGATGCAGGAAACTCTAGAATAATCAGCTTAACTTCAGCTGAAGTGCTTAGAAGACAATGAAAACTTGAGCAAGAACTAACCTCTGTTTATCAAGAACAAATCTCATCAACTCTATGCTATTTCTTTCTGCAACAAGGTGCCAGGACTTGTAGGAAGGGGAGAAGAAACAAAGATTTCAGATACACCTCTGATAGTGTCTCACAGGACACCCACATAACACAGCTAAAGATACAGGGCTGGACTGAGCTACCCAGAGGTGGGTGCACCAATGTTGAGAAGACCACCAGTGACAGGGTCATTGCTCTTTGAACACAGACTACAAGGCCCTTACCAGCAGGTAAGGATCCAGGAAAACCCATTCCAGATCTGATACTACCTGTGTCTTCATCTCTGACTCAGATGACAGCAGGGAGACCATGCTGATCACCTTAGAAGGCTACACCAAGCTGAGAGGGGCTGCAAGCACACAGGAGGGCAAGGTCAAAATTCAAAAGAATCCTGACACTTTAAAAGAAACAGTCTGGAAAAAAAAAAAAAAAAAGGGGGGGGGGGGGGGGGGGGGATCTTACCAA
>NW_009951919.1:183420-185601 GCF_000747805.2 Chaetura pelagica | reverse complement strand
GGGGGGGATGCAGTTCCACAAGGACAAGAAGCATGAGGTAATGCAATTTGGTTAGAATAATTAACCAGGCAAATACAAGACAAGGAATGAAAAGAAGGAAAAGTTCTGGAGAAGAATGGCCGAAGGGTGAATGGGATAAAAAAAACCCAACAAACACAAGTCATCTGTGGCAAAGTAAAAAGCAAAGACACTGGGATGTATGAACATGATCATTGTATGTAAAAGAACTGAAGTAACCCCTTATTCTTCTGAGCAAAAGTAAGGCAGCAATGGCAGGTTGAGCATCACCCTTCAACAAGGATGATGGTCTAAACGAGTGCAACAAGAACCACTGCAGACCAAAAATACATGACATAAAAAGAATGGTCAAAGGAACCAGTGTGGTTTAATCTGTATTAGCAGGGAATAAGGGGAGACACGGTAGCAACTTCCAAATGTCCAGCAGGCTCCTGCAATGAAGGAAGGAACTTTTCTACCTGTGCCCAATAAACAGAAAAAGAAGAGCAATCATGAAACCAAACTGAAGGAACAGACATTTCAGCTCAGGTTGTAAGAAAAGTCTAATGACAGGGCTGCTAAATGTCAAACAGATTGTCCAGGGAGCTCCTCTGTCACTGGAGGTTTTTAAGAACAAATACGATAAACATCTGTCAGGAAGGGGTTGGTTATCACTGACCCTGCACAGGGGCAGGAGATGCACTGAACGACCTCTCAAGGTCTCCTCCAGCCCTGTACTGAATAATGGCCAGATACATAAATGAATATAATAGCCGGAAACCTGCTGTGCTGACACAGCCTCTCCCTCTTACTTGTGACCTGTTGTAGTGAGGGCTGTTTGCAACTGACAAGCTGTTGCTGTCAGAGGAAAAAGTGTATCCCAGAGAGGGTCTGACCAGGAAGGACAGGGGTACCACCCAAGGTTATTATTTTGGCACTCTAATGAGCAATGGATGAAGAGCTCCTTGTTAAAAAATTAAAAGTGAGTCAAAGGACAACCCAGTGCAGCCAGCACAGGCTGCCTAGAGGGGTTGGCCACCCTGGTTCAGAAACCAGGCTGCTGGGAGCTGCACTGCACCCTGGTTTCACTTCATGGATGAGAGGCAGCTACAAGCAAAACAACTGCTCAGCAGTAACCACCAGAAAGCAGGTCTCAGAGAGCTCCTCTGCCCCTGCACAACTTGCCACTGTCTAGCATTTCTGGCTGGAAGCTCATACACCACCTGGTTGTGCAAACATTTTGTCCAGTTAAAAAACTCTCTGCAGCAGAAGCTGGTGACCCACCAGTGGTAGCCCTGGGTTACAGGCACCCATCACCCAAACCTCTGCAGGGAGGCAGCTCTGGTGGGATTCAAACCACATTAGCAACATGACAGGGTCATGCAAAGGAGCCCAGGCAGCCACCCATCAGATGCCTGCAGCTGCCAGGAGAAGATGGCACATCCCAGGCACTCCTGCCCTGCTGCCAGGGGAAGGGCTGGGCTGGATGGGCACCTACCCAGGCTCGTGTCACTCTGCCCATCAGAGGCAAAATAACCTTCGCTGTCCCCACAGGCCCCAGCCCTGCTGGCCTTGCACCAGGCACAAGGTGACCATGCACAGTGCCATGGGGCTGCAAAGCCACAGAGTCACATCTTGCACTCAGCAGAAGCTGCTTGACACCTGCAGTGGGGAGAGATGCTTGAACAGGTGAACGGGAGGAAAGAGGGTCAAGGGACCTTTAATGACCTCTCGAATTGCAGGAACTGGAAGGGCTGAGTGACTAGAACAGGATGAGATGCTGCACACCCATCCCTGAGACGTGCACAATTCAGAAGCAACTACCAGGACCGTTCTCCAGGCCAGGACAAACCTGGAGCACTGCTTTAGTGAGAGGCAGGACAGGGAAAAGCAGCTACTCCGTTCTCAGGAAGAAACAGCACTGAGCCCCTCTGCAATACCTGCGTGGGATTCCTCGCAGCCCGGACGGGACGGGGCCCTGCACCCCTGCTTTGCAGCCAACTCCGGGGTGCAAAACCAGCGCCGGTGTTGCTGAAGCCCTCGCACCCGTCCCCAGGCCCCTGGGTCAGCACCGAGCAGCGAGAGGGGAGGGCAGGGCTGCTCGGAGCTCCCCTCGCCCCGCTCTGCACAGAGAGACCCCAGCTCTGGCACCCCCGGCCCCCGCGGTGCCCCGGGGAGGAGGAG
>NW_009951919.1:179353-182272 GCF_000747805.2 Chaetura pelagica | reverse complement strand
TGTGTGTGTGAGTGAGAGTGTGTGTGTGTGTGTGTGCGTGAGTGTGTGTGAGTGTGTGTGTGAGTGTGTGTGTGTGTGAGTGTGAGTGAGTGTGTGCGTATGTGTGTGTGAGTGAGTGTGTGTGTGTGTGTGAGTGAGTTTGTGTGTGTGAGTGAGAGTGTGTGTGAGTGTGTGTGAGTGAGAGTGTGTGCGAGTGAGAGTGTGTGCGTGTGTGTGTGAGTGAGAGTGTGTGTGTGTGTGTGTGCGTGAGTGTGTGTGAGTGTGTGTGTGAGTGTGAGTGTGTGTGAGTGTGAGTGAGTGTGTGCGTATGTGTGTGTGAGTGAGTGTGTGTGTGTGTGTGAGTGAGTTTGTGTGTGTGAGTGAGAGTGTGTGTGAGTGTGTGTGCGTGAGTGTGTGTGAGTGTGTGTGTGAGTGTGAGTGTGAGTGAGTGTGTGCGTATGTGTGTGTGTGTGAGTGAGTGTGCGTGAGTGTGTGTGTAAGTGTGTGTATGTGTGTGTGAGTGAGTGTGTGCGTATGTGTGTGTGTGTGAGTGAGTGTGCGTGAGTGTGTGTGTAAGTGTGTGTATGTGTGTGTGAGTGAGTGTGTGCGTATGTGTGTGTGTGAGTGAGTGTGCTAGAGTGTATGAGTGTGTGTGTGCGCGTGTGTGTGTGAGTGAGTGTGTGTGTGTGTGTGAGAGACCATGTGTGTGTGAGTGAGTGTGTGTGTGAGAGTGTGTGATTGTGCGTGTGAGTGAGAGGGTGTGAGTGTGTGCGTGAGTGGGAGTGTGTGGGAGTGTGTCTGACTGTGAGTGTGTGTGAGTGTGCGTGAGTGTGTGCGAGACCATGTGTGTGTGAGTGAGTGTGTGTGTGAGAGTGTGTGATTGTGCGTGTGAGTGAGAGGGTGTGAGTGTGTGCGTGAGTGGGAGTGTGTGGGAGTGTGTCTGACTGTGAGTGTGTGTGAGTGTGTGCGTGTGTGTGTGAGTGTGAGTGAGTGTGTGTGTGAGAGTGTGTGTGTGTGTGAGAGAGACCATGTGTGTGAGTGTGCGCAGGGGCTCATGGGCTGCACACAGACATGTACATGGATCTCTGCTTGGCTTGTTCATACACATGGACACGGACACACTGTGCACACACGTATATGGATACAAACTGTGTCAATGGGAGCCTGCCTAGGTCTGTGCCCGTGTGTTCACACACCTGGGTCTGTGTGTCTGTTTGTGGGTGTGCATGGGTCCGTACACCTGTGTGCATTTCTGGGCCTGTATGTCTTGTGTGTGTGTGTGTGTGCATGTCCACCTGTGCGTGTGCACGGGGGAGGATGCACCCCTGTGCACGAGGTGTGCACAAGGACCTGTGCTGGGGCCCCTGAGCCCTGGGCTGTGCAGAAACGACTGTCACCTGGCAGGGGTGCCTGAGGAGGAGGGGTGTGCTCAGCCCCCGTGCACAGGGGCACCCCACAGCTGCTGAGGGGGGCCATGCAGGGTGCAGTTGGGGGGCAGCAGCCCCCGCCGCCCTGCAGCGCGTTTGCTGCCCTTCCCACAGAAACACTTCATCTTGGTGAAGGAAACAGCATCTAATGTATATTGAGAGAAAATCGATGCCAGATGAATATCACAGGAGGAGGCTGGTGCCTGGAAGGACACCATCGCTCTTCCAAGGGACCTGGCATTCAGGGGTGATGGCCTCCAGCTGCTGGCCTGGATGGAGGACAGGAGAAATCAGATTAAAGAATTATTTTCCTTGTGTTTTCTTTTGTTAATAGGTCCAGCCTTATTTCATTATAGACCAGGGGGAGCCACACAGAGAGGTCGGGTTCGAAATGCTGAGCTTACACACCTTCACCTCCTGAACCTCCTTCTGTGGCTTTTCTTGAGGTCAGACAGGCAGCAGCTCCTGTGCCCTGTACACAGGTACAAAACTCCTCTGGCAAAAGTTGTCATCTTCCATTCCCCGGAGCTCTCTCAGTGAGCAAATATTTCTCAGATGTGTAAATATTGTAGGACTGGCTTCCAGAGGTGAAAGTCTGTTGTTTGAGGTGTTAGGTCAATCAAGGAGTGATATAAAGTGGAGCCAGGGAGGGACGGTGCAGGGGTTGCCTCCAGGGCTCTGGGCTCTGCCTCTCTGAAAGCCAAACACATGTAGGAGGAAAAGCACAGATCACCCATTCCTGCAGGAGATGTTCTTATCCCTACCTGTGTCCTTAGGCTCTTCTTTAGTCTACAAAATAAACATTTTTCAAATCTTGAAACAGCCTCTCCTGGTGATTAGAAAATCTGGGAAGGAAATTGGAGGAGGGAGCCTTTGAGTAGCACCAAAAACTTCTGCCTTTGCTGCCAGAGCCAGTGAGGAGCTGCAGGACCCCAGCACAGACCATTGCTCACACTGGGCACATCCCTGAGCAGGGAAATGGACTGAACACCACACTTGGGAATACCGAGAAATCCCAAGGGAGGCTGGATCTGTGGTTCCTCACCTGGATGTTGCAAGGCATTGATCAAGTGACCATCACCTGCAGCTCAGCTGTTGGGCACTTGCCTGGCTCCATGGAGAGCAGCCCAGGCTCAGACCCTCACCCAGCACACCCACCCATCGCTCACTCCTCAGCTGCAGCTAAAGCCTCAACCACGCCAGCATTTCCACCATCAGAGCAAAGACATCAGGTCCCAGAAGCTCTGTCCCACCCAGACTCCTTTCTTTCTCACCTTGAACCTACATGTTAAACCCAGGAGCCAACAGAGGGTTTACAAGAATTAATGGCAAAAACCCTCCCGAGATGGTAGACAAGTAAGTGCCATTCGTGGGAAAGGCACATGAAATCATACCACCATTAAAGGGTTTGGAGAGATGATATGTTTTAGTCTGTTAGATGCTGGGTATTACTTTTCAGACGTGCAAAATGCTCCTGCTGCTCGGGATAGGTGGTGTGTCTGCAGCTGAAGAG
>NW_009951919.1:175180-179293 GCF_000747805.2 Chaetura pelagica | reverse complement strand
AATCTAATTTCTCCTGTTATACTTTGTCTTCATAAAGGTCTGAAGAAATGAATGAGCTTTATACCACCCCTGCATGATGAAAACCTTAGGCTCTCTTGGGAAAAAACGAGGGATGAAGCAAAATCGTCAGCCTTTGGGATTTTTATATCAGACCTGCAAAGTTCACTTTTGTTCATAAAGCCCCCCTGTCCCAATTTTGGCTTTCATTCTGCTTTTAGAAAGCAAGTTTTGAGCCTTGGTCCTTCTGCAGAACAAACTTTAAAATATGAACTGCAGAGGCTCAAAACCCCAACAGCAAATAAACAGGGGTTTTAAGGGGATTCTCATGATCTTTGAACAGTCGAGGCTGGCTAGGCTGAGCAGGCTGCAGAAATTAGGGCCTTCCACAGAAAACACTCTGAGAGCAATCCACAGGTCCTGAGGCCATCACAAAAATTAGAAAGAGAAAACATTTGTTAGGACTCGATATAAAATGTAATCCAGGTTTCTGTCTTATTTTATCAAGCTTTCTAAAGAGCTTGGCTCTGGCATTTGACTCTGGCCTATCTGTGAGCTGGTCAGGCTTGGCCCTTCCTGCACTGCTTTAAGCAAAGAGCACTTGCTATTTTCTATTTAAATAAACTAACTTCATTTCCCATGTGCTTTATAGGTGTCTGTGTTCAAATATCACCAGAGCTTGTTTCACTGCAGCACAGAAGTTCCGAAATGCCCCTTAACCATAAAGGATGAATTTCACAACAGGCTGCTGACCTTCCATGTATTGACAAGATGATGCTTTAACTCAGGGCAAAAGCTCCTTGTCAGGTTTGCAAAGCAACACTGATCCCAAGCAATTTGTGTAGGTTGCAAGAAGTTCCTACTTACATTTAGGAACACAAAATCCTTGGGTATTTGCATGAAACCCCCAGTGTGCTCACACTTAGTCCCCCCTCTCCACCTATTTTTTCTTCCTGCTTCTCTGTCTCAGTGAAAAATCTGTCCCCAAGTTTTCTGCCCTTAAAAGTTTCTTGTCACAGCCATGAGAAACGGTGCTGAGCTTGTGTAAACACCTGACGTGGCAGAGCTATCGTTCTGAAAAACTCCACCTCCAGCATGAGACGGCAAGAAAGAAACCCTGCTCGGCGTTCCCTGGTGTGGAAGGAAGGAGGGTTTCTGCTTCAGAGGCTGCGAACAGGGGTGGAGGGGAGAAGCAGTCACGGGACGGGGCTGAGTCACTGGCATCTGACCCGACGGGTCCGGAGGATCCTGCACCTCTCTGGAAACCTCTTGAAGGAACCCTGCGGAGTGTGGCACCCAGCCCTGTGCCCACCTGCTGCAGCTCTGCACTCTCCCTCCCCACTCACCATCCCACCACCCAGGGGGTGCACGGGGGACAAACCTGTCCCTGCTCACCCACGGTGATGGGGGCATCAGGCTGGAGGAATGACTTGGGAATCGGTTCTCTCTGGAAAATCATCATCAGCCTCTGTCGTGGTTTGCAGGCAAGGAAAAGGCTGGACAACTCCCACCCCTTCATCCTGCCTGAGAACATGAAATGTTTGCCCATAAGGAGTATTTCTGGTGATCATGTGCTCAAAACAAGCATCTCACCAAATATTTTTTAACACTTCCCAGCAGAAAGTGGGTGTAGAGGGAAAGCAGAGCACCACAGGGGTGCTAATTGCTCCTTTTTGAGCCTTTCCCCTCTAACCTTGAAATTTTAAACTCAATTTTAAACCATCACTTCTGGTGTTCCTATGCTATACCCATCTGTGAAGCTGGCTGCTCAGCAGCTAGGGCTGACACAGTGATTTAGGAATCCCACAGATGCTATGGGATCCCTAAAGAACCATAGGAAAACATCCCCGTAGCTGGTGCTTCACACTGAGAATGCCAAAACCCGGATCCTCCAGCAAACAGAGGGGAAAACATCTGAAGTTAATCTATGTGAGAATACACAGCTTCTGACACCAGCCACTCCAGGGGGCTGAGAAACTGCCCAGAGGCACATCCCAGGGCTGGGGGGAACGTTGGGAGATCGAGGACTGAGGTCTGCTCCAGAGAAAGGCTTGATGGGAGGAAATCCCCAACCTCGAGGAGCAGGAAGAAGAAAGGACTCCCTGAGTCACCCCTGTCCGGTGACTGGTGAGCTCAGAGACCAGCGGGCTGGTGAAAGTCTTGTTTTGCTGCTGTTTTGTCACAGCACATGATGTAACACTGAGCGTGACTCAGCAGGACCCAGCAGGAGGAGGGAAATCCCCTCTGGCTTTTGGGTTCTTCTGTTTGCCAACTGGATTACAGTTCATGCAGAGGGAAACATAGATTTCTGGTTTAATCTGCCTAAGGAAAGAAGGTGCTGGGGCTGGGTCCCAAAAGACAAGTCTCTGGATCTATACATGAGACAAAAGCAGACATTGGGGTCCTCAGAAACAGGACACAAGATGGACATGCTGGGACAAGCTTGGCAAGGCAGACAGGACACGGGCAGAGTGTCCTGTGCTGCACACCCTGCTACCCTCCATCCTAATTCTCATTTGAGGGAGACAAAAAAAGAATCCAATGAGGTCAAGTCAGCAACTTTTACATCATTTTCAGAAATAAGGACACGCACAGCAAAGGGGCAAAAGGGAAGGTGGGTGCAATGCACCTTTGCTGCACACCCAGAGCTCTCGGTATCTCATGCTGTGAAAGCTGATGAATCATTCCCTGCACAGCATCATACTTAAACCTGAACCTGCTAACCTGTTTAAACTTCAACTCATGGCTTCCTGGTGGAATATTTGCCATGTCATACGTAGATATTGAAATTCTGAGAAAACTTTTTAAGTTAGAAAGGGCAAGCCTTGCCACTGTAAATACTGTTTTCTAGAGAAGTGTCCATGAAGCATCTATACAGGCCAAGTGTTTTAACATAAATACTTTAGGTCAAGAAAGAAACTACCTCCCCATTGTGGAAATTAAAACTTACCTTTTCTCTATTTCAGATGATAAATCATCCTTTCTCCTAATCATCCTAAATTTCTCCTAACTTTTATTATCCTAAACCAAGAAATATGTCACTAAGAGTCAGAGTGGTCAGGCCCTTGGGTGAGAGGAAATTAACACCACTGAGGAACCTAATAATCATTGATCCATCTTTATTTAATTACACTTGGATGGCGCAGACAGGGTGTTCTGCCAGCTGGACTCTCCTGTGGCCAGATTAAGAGGCCTGTCAACTGCATCTGATCTGCTGAAAAATACTGCTGCCAACTAACTTGGAAAGCCCCCAGAACATCCTCCTTAACGTCAGTTGTGGTTATACTAGTATCTTTATTTTTAGCCCCCCCTTCCAAACACTGGGTTCAGGGAAGAACATTAGAGTCATTTATCCCTGTCACACTGAGCATGCAAACCCCTCCAGTGGCACTGCCACCTGGCACGTGGCTCCCCACCTCTGTCACCTGCCTGGCCTGGCCCTGCTCACCCTGGTGCAGAAGATGAAGGTGACAAGGAGGACCAGGACAGCGAAGCGCTGTGATAGCACCTGCCCTGGCAAGGGCTGGGGACAAAACCAGCTCAGCAGGGGCCGCAAACCCGGGCACAGGGGGGTGAGCAGGGCGGGGGCACCACCACGGGCGTTTGCAGGTGCATTCACAATTTGTTTTGTTCTCCAGCTGCAGGAAAAATGAGCTTTTACCATTTTGCAGGAGTAAAACGGAAACCTGCCCCATGCCCACAAAGATGATGAAGGGAGTGGAACATCTCCCTGCTGAGGAGAGGCTGATGCAGCTGGGTCTGTTGAGGTTGGAGGAAAGGAGTCTGAGGGGCGACCTCATCAGTGGTTACAAATATGTAAAGGGTGAGTGTCAGGATGATGGAGTTAGGCTTTTTTCAGTGATGACCAGTGATAGGACAAGGGGTAATGGGTGCAAATTGGAGCATAGGAGGTTCAAGTTGAATATCAGAATTTTTTTTTTACTGTGAGAGTGACAGAGCCCTGGGCCAGGCTGCCCAGGGAGGCTGTGCAGTCTCCTTCTCTGGAGACATTCCAACCCCCCTGGCCATGTTCCTGTGTGATGTGCTCTGGGTGCCCCTGCTCTGGCAGGGGGGGTGGGCTGGGGGGTCTTTCCCGGGCCCTTCCAACCCCTGAGA
>NW_009951919.1:174332-174762 GCF_000747805.2 Chaetura pelagica | reverse complement strand
CCCCCTGTGACCCCCGACCGGGCACCTCGCCCTGTGCTTTACCCTCTCCAGATGAAGACGGGGACCTGATTGCTTTTTCCACCGACGAGGAGCTGGAGATGGCGATGCCTTACGTGCAGGACGGCGTCTTCCGTGTTTACATCAAAGGTGGGGTCGCACAGCTCCGAAGGGCGGTAGCAGGGGCTCTGCCCCGTGTGCTCCCCTGCAGGCCTCCAAAAACGGGAGAAACAAGCCCTGGCCCTTCCCTGTGTCCTCAGGGGCCTGGTGCAGCCCTTGGGGGGAGGTTAAATAAAGGGCAGGGTGATAGGCCAGAATACGAATCTTCCCTGAGGTGGGGTAAACATCACAAGTTTCCTCCTAGCACTGTCATCTCAGCTGGGCCGAGGCACTGTTGTCCTCTTGGCTCCCTGGAAGTGTGAGATTAGCAGTG
>NW_009951919.1:171173-173098 GCF_000747805.2 Chaetura pelagica | reverse complement strand
CCCGCCGAGGGGTGGGCCCCGGGATCGGTGCGGCGGGGCCGTGGGGAGGCGGGTGTCCGGGCTGCCCGGGGGTCCCCACCGCCCCCTGTGACCCCCGACCGGGCACCTCGCCCTGTGCTTTACCCTCTCCAGATGAAGACGGGGACCTGATTGCTTTTTCCACCGACGAGGAGCTGGAGATGGCGATGCCTTACGTGCAGGACGGCGTCTTCCGTGTTTACATCAAAGGTGGGGTCGCACAGCTCCGAAGGGCGGTAGCAGGGGCTCTGCCCCGTGTGCTCCCCTGCAGGCCTCCAAAAACGGGAGAAACAAGCCCTGGCCCTTCCCTGTGTCCTCAGGGGCCTGGTGCAGCCCTTGGGGGGAGGTTAAATAAAGGGCAGGGTGATAGGCCAGAATACGAATCTTCCCTGAGGTGGGGTAAACATCACAAGTTTCCTCCTAGCACTGTCATCTCAGCTGGGCCGAGGCACTGTTGTCCTCTTGGCTCCCTGGAAGTGTGAGATTAGCAGTGATATCTTTGATACTCACAATGTGTCAGGAAGCTTTAGTTTTACCCTCTTTTTCAGCACGTTGTGGCTGCCTGGTCCCTTCTGTTCACGTAGATACCTGCAGAGCTTTATCTGCAGTCAGTCTAAGGAGTTACCAATGCTGTTGTCCCTGTTGTGCCTCCTGGCATTTCTTCCTAACTCCCTCTCCAGAAACATTTTGTTCTTGCAATGCTTAGGAAGGTAGGATGAGAAGCCAAGTGGGGTGGTGCAGCACTACTCCAAAATAAACACGCCCAGAGACTGTTAAGGCTAAGGCATGCTGAGTGTGAGGGGCAGGTACCTTTGCAAAACCCCTTCACACTTGGTTTTAAGTTCTCTTGCATGTCCCCAGCTTGTGTCTGGCAGCCAGTGTAAAAATAAACTGACCTAGTAAGTTAATACTGCTCTGACTGGGGGCAGTTTGTGCTTCCCTGTGCTCCTCTGCCCGATTTCCAACCTTGAAATAGCAACCCTGTTCCCCTGACAGAGAAGAAGGAGTGCCGGCGGGACCACCGCTCGCCCTGCAGCCAGGAGCCCCCCCGGGACATGGTGCACCCCAACGTCATCTGCGACGGCTGCGAGGGGCCCGTGGTGGGGGCCAGGTTCAAGTGCACTGTCTGCCCAGACTATGACCTGTGCAGTGCCTGTGAGGGGAAGGGCATCCACAAGGAGCACAACATGGTGATGTTTCAGAGCCCACTGCTGAATCCTTTCGAGGTGAGCAAAATCTGTGGAGGGGAACTAACGAATAGGATGTTCCTCAAATTCCAGTCAGAAGTTGCAGTTGCTCAGGCTCTGGCTGCGTGAACACTCACATGAACATTACCCTCTACAGTGGCTTCCCCGCGGGCGCTGGCTCCGTAAGATGCGGCACGGTGTTCCACCCTTCCCGTGGATGCACTGCTGGGGATATCCTGGCCCTGCAGCTCCATGCCAGAACTCCGAACAAGCCCAAACCAGTGCTGCAGCCTCCAGTCCACCTGCTGCGGAAGGTAAGAAGGGATGCTCTGGTAAACAAGGTGGTGGTGGAGGCAGAGTAGCTGAGATTCTGCAGCATGGGATGGAATCTGGGTGGAAAAAGAAACATAGGAACTAACCTAATTTGCCTGAAATGTAATTGGCACATTTCAGCACAGAGTGGGATAATTTTAAACCATGCTTAGGCCTGTGCAATAGATGAGGATACAGAGACTTATCTGGAACCAAACCAAGCCAAGCTGTTAGGTCAAGCATGCCACTCTACATCCGCCTTTCAGCATGGCTAATGAGCCTTAACAAAGCTAATGCCACTGGTTTTCTGTTCCAGAGGTAGCTCAGTTAGTTTTTGTCTCTATCCTGCCTTTGTTGTGCAGTGTGAGTGACAGCAAACAGGCACCAAGATCTCATGGTGCTCTTTCC
>NW_009951919.1:165965-170981 GCF_000747805.2 Chaetura pelagica | reverse complement strand
CCTCTGAGCTTCTGTGTGTGGTAACAGAAGTTGTTTTTCTAGAAGCTTCTACTAACAGCCAGCCTCCTCAGGACCCCAATGTCACCTTCTTAAAGAATGTTGGGGAGAGTGTTGCAGCTTTTCTGAGCCCCTTGGGTAAGTGCTTTACCATTTGTTATCCTAATCCCCGAGACTGGCTTAAAGGTCCCTTTGAACAGGAGCAGCAGCATCAGCTGTTGAGCCTGATACCACAACCCACCTCATGCTAATGCGGCTTGGAGGCTGCATAGTACTAGTTTACTCCTGGTACTAACAATGCCTGGGCTCACAACAGCCACTCAGTACCTTTTTCAGAGCCCTCCTTTGGAAGGAAAGGAGGGAAGATTACATGAACACGTTACTGCTGTAACACTGATTTTAGGTCAGCAGTGACTCAGGGTTTTGCCTGGCTAATGTGAACATTGATAACTCCTGCCCTGGCCTTCTAAACGTCAGCCTTTGCTGCCTGGAGGAAGATAATTATTTGGTGCTTAACTCTTCTTTGTTTAAAGGCTTTCCATTTTAATTCCTAGATGTCACATGGCAAATTGTAGCATTACAGAAGTATTACAGCATTTAGATCCATGTTTTTTTAGGACTGAGCTTTGAAAAAAAAATTTCAAGACTTCCTCTATCTTGAATGCATTTCTAGGTATTGATGTTGATATTGATGTGGAGCATGGGGGACAGAGAAGCAAAGTGACTCCTGCTTCTCCCAACCAAGAGAAGAACAGTGCTGAGACAAGCAGCAGTACTCCTAACCAGAATGTTCAGACCAAACCAGGCTGCAATAATCCAGATTCTGCTACAGAAGTAAATGTTGTTGCAGAGCAGATACAAGACATGGTGATAGATCCTGTGTCCACACCAATGGAAGATGCCACCTTCCACTCCCAGGTACAAGAACTATGACACTAGTATAATGCTTGCTGAGGCTTTACTAGAAAGGAAGATAATTAGCATGCACTGTGGGGTTGAATATTAAGATGTCAGGAGATACAGCACTGTTGCTGTACAGGTTTACAGCAAAGGTGGCCTTGTGGATGTAACTTCATATTAAAGGCAGGTAGTGGGAGCATCTATCCTACCTGGAAAGCACTGCAGCACCTGGATCTCTTTGTCTTCCTGTTTCAGGAACACTGTGAGTCCAGCAGCTTGTCAGGGGGTGAGGAGGACTGGACCCACTTATCTTCCAAGGAAGTGGATCCTTCCACAGGTGAACTTCAATCTCTGCAGATGCCAGAGACAGATGGTCCCAGCTCCCTGGAATCATCTCGGGATCCTCCCCAGCCAGGACCTACAGGACTGCGAGAAGCTGCACTCTACCCACATCTCCCACCAGGTATGAAAATGTATGCAGGTTTCATAACTGACAAGTAATTTCGCTCTGGAACTGCCACTGTGCTTAACACAGAAGACCTGATTTTAAAGATCGTAGAAACCCAGGTCACATAAGTTGCAGCTAAACTGGTTCATAAACTTTGTCAGCAGATATGGCAGCTCTTGTACCCTGTTAAGAGGTGGTCAGGTTCTCCTGAATGTGGGCAGCTAAGTCTTAACAAGACTTCTGACCTTAGATAACATGCCATTCAAACACTATGACATAAGGTGGCATCCTGAACCATGTCCTTGCTCTGGACCCTCTTCAAGAGAGCCCTTCAGTGCAGTATGCAGACTAATGCATCCTCTGACATTAAGACTATTCTGGTGGCCAAGCCACATAACTGAGATCAATAGCACAGAGTCCTTCAGCAGGGCCAGCTGAGTCTGGCTCAGTTTTCTTAGCTGGTTGTGTCTTGCCTCAAACACTTGCCCTCCTGGAAAACAAAGGAGAGCATGTTTTGTAGTGTGTAACCAGTTAGGCTAGATTCATGAGGATTAGTGCCAGCCAACCTACTGTGTGGTATTAAGGGCTTGGCTGCCTTGCCAATGATGTGAAAGATTTCAGCTTCATTCTTCTCTTAACAGAAGCAGACCCTCGCCTCATTGAATCTCTGTCCCAGATGCTCTCCATGGGCTTCTCGGACGAGGGTGGATGGCTCACTCGACTCCTGCAGACAAAGAACTGCGACATCGGGGCAGCACTGGATGCCATCCAGTATTCCAAGCAGCCCCCTCACTTGTAGTACGGGTAACAAAACCCCCTTTCCTTCTCACTGAAAGCAAACAATGCAGTACGACTTGCTCAGCGGTTATCTTTCTTCCTGCTAAGGGTTTGTGTCTCATGTTCCTACGTGCTTGTAGAATGGAGGAAAAATAAAGGCTTCCTGTGATGAGTCTGTGTGAGTGTTTAAGTGTCCCAGCTGGAGTTCTTGGCTCAGTCCTTCCACTTGTTTAACTAAGAGCATGGGAGCTCATCAGGCTGCTCTCTGTCCAAGGGCCTGCCTTTTTGCACATACCTTGGGGTACACCCTTAAGGCTACATTTCTGAAGGGAGTTAAAATGCTTGGCTGGGTCTGAAGCCTGCTCTGCAGCTCTAGAAGAAAGGGTTGCTACAGGAGATCTAAACAAAGAAGTAGTAGCACAGGGGAAAAGAGTTGTAGTTGGTAATGGGGAATCACAGAAATCAATGGTGCTGGCTAGATTCCTAGGAGCTTTCTCCTCCCACACTGACCTACTTCCATTCTTGTTCCTAGCTGATGAGGTTGCTAGACAACACCATGTAACCCTGGTACTTGCCCACTGCAAGAGTCTTCCCCAGACACAGCCATAGAGCAAGGAAACAGCTTTAATACTGGAGTTCTGTAAGGCTAAGAGTGAAGACAGCTTAAGGTCAAACTCTTGCCTCAGCACTTGAAATACAAAATAGGGACAAACAAGAAATCAAGACCAAAGATGCCTGAACTCAGAGATCATCATCAAACTCCTCACCTGTGCAGAAGAGGTGTTCACAAGAAACACTGCTTGGCTCTGGCCCAGCATTACTGATAACAAGGGTGCTTGTTCTCCTCAGGCTGTCAGAACAGACACCAGATCCTGCCCTTACCCACTGCCTTTGAGGTTCTCTGCACAACACATCCTCAGCTGAGCTGGGCAGTTTGGAAGCAAGCTGTTCAGTGCTAGCGACACACTTCTTCAATTCAAAACCTGTACCTTGAGGTAGAGTTCTTCCAGCCTGTGCTGAACGTCTGGCCATACCAGCACCTGCTGCAGTGGTGCTGTGTAACCCCATCCTTCCACTGCCCTCCTGTGGTGATGAGATGACCCTGGCACCATTTTTGCTGTAGTTATCAGAACTCGCAAGGAATTTTTCCCACTTGGAGGGTTTGGTACAAGCAGTTGGGGTTTGTGCGTTCTCCTCAGGCACTACAGACTCACAGGCAGCAGGAACCACACTGTCTGCAGAAACAGCACCTTCTCTGTCTTGATTAGTTGCTGCTACCAAACATTTCCTGCGCTGCAAGAAAGAGAGCTTGGTTATAAACTTAGCACACAAACCCAAGCTGCACTGGAGCAGGCAAAGGAAAAAGCACTTGGGTCCTTCAAATGCACCCAAATTCCCACCAGCCCCCTAGGGCAGAGCTGAGGCAGGTGTGCTGGGTAGGCTCATGAGCCCTGGGCTGGGAAGCCTCAGGCCAACTTCACTGGCAGGACAGGTGATAGCAGAGACCCCAACAACTGCCACCTGCAGAGCTGTCCCTGCTCAGCAAGGCACAGCAACAGAGGCTGCACCTGAGCTGATGGGGGAACCCTCACCAACCTCTCACTGACACGTAGTGATGGTTTTGCTTGAGTGAAACTTTTCAGAAGTCCTGATACAATTTCCTTCTCCTCAGCAGTCATGATAATAGAAGAACAGAGGAAGACTCACAAAAATTCAAACTCATGATGACACAGAAGAGGTCAGGAGAACACTGTTTTGTTTTACTGGCAGAAAGCATCTTCTACAACTAAAATACTTCAGAGGTTTTTACCTTTTTGGCTTGGTAGGCAAGCTGAAAAACTTGGTTTTCCTCTGCATGCTCCTGAACATCACTAGAGAGAAACATCTGGTGTTTCCTGGTCAAGAAAACCAGTCATGAAGAGCACTGATCAGCTCCACTGTGAGGTGTTTTTTTTTTCACAAAAGAGCAGAAATGTTCATAAAAAGCCTGGGTCTAGCAGTAAGAGAAATTTTACTTCCAAATAGAAAACCCCTGCCTAGGCCAGGTCACACATTGCAACCTGTACTTTGTTAGCTATCAGACTAGCTAACAAAGCTCCTTTCTGTTATCAGAAAGGAGCTCCCTCCCACATCTCCAAACCACACCTCACCACTCGGGGGCAGGAATTACAAAAAGAGTTTGTTCTGTACCTTTGTTCTTCCACAGTATTCTTCCCTTGGGAACAGAACTGTTGCCTTTCTGTACCTGCCTTCTCCTCCCCATCTTCCTGATCTTCACTGTCCTTGTCCAGGTATTTACTCCAGCGACTGGCTCCTGCCCTTCCCTCCTACAGCAGCAAAACACATGGTTCTCATTTCTGGTGTTGTTATCTCTGTGTTGAATGCCTCACACCACAAGGCAGTTTAGGCCACATTCCTGTATCACAGAATCACATAATGTCAGGGGTTGGAAGGGACCTCTGAAGATCATCGAGTCCAACCCCTGTGCCAGAGCAGGACTAAAAACTAAGGCAGATCAGTCAGAAAGGCATCCAGACAGGTCTTCTCCAGAGAAGGAGACTCCACAACCTCTCTGAGGAGCCTGTTCCAGTGCTCTGTCACTTTACAGTAAAGAGGTTCTTCCTCATGTTGAGGTGAAACTTCCTGTGCTCTAGTTTGAATCCATTGCCCCTCATCCCATCACAGGGCACAAGTGGAAAGAAGTATCGTGTTCCCACGTTCAGTGTCCTAGAGGGGCAGAGAGATTCCATGTACACCTCATTCCCTGCTGGAGCCTCTCTGGTGAGACATTCCCTTTCAGCTGTCTGAGCCCACATGCAGTGATCACTGATGTCACTTTGGTTCACCCAGGGGTCAGCGTGGGCTGGTATTTACCTTAGCTTTGTAGGTATCTC
>NW_009951919.1:163640-165951 GCF_000747805.2 Chaetura pelagica | reverse complement strand
TGTCTTCATATTGTGCTGTTGTATTTTTCACTTCATTTATGCATTCTTCTACACACCTAAAAGAGATGGTTAAACTTGAGTTTCTAGAACACACTTCTTTGATTTGCAGTTTTCAAATCACTTAGTCATAGCACCAGGGACTGGAGAGAAAGCAGGGACAGGAACAGTGGGTAGGCAGCACATCAGAAAAAGAGGGATCAATAGAAAAGTAGATACTAAATGAAAGATTTTGCAAGATATATTGCCTAAATACTTGGAATAATCTAGTTAGAGGTAGTTCTTTTTTCTATACAGAGTAGCAGGTTTGATCTAAAGCTCCTAATAACCAGATGATAAATTCTAATTGATCATAACCAGGCATATAACTGCATGTTTTTTGGGACAACAGCTGAAACCTACTAATTATATCCCAAGCAATCAAGAAAAAGGGAAGTTATTTCACAATGTTTTGAATTTCATAATGCTCTTGGATTCAAAATAGCAGCCCTTTTTGATAAGTTAAACAAACAGTGAGTTTTCTTCCCAACGCTTAACCCTGAAGCACTGCACACACACAGCTGAGTTATCTAACCAGCTTTGACTGATTTCTGAAAATAACTTTGAGTAAAAAGAAAGCTGGGCCAGTTCCAGAGCAGCTCAAGATTGGGCGATTTGTGGGCAGATTTGGGAATGAAATAAACAGGAAAGCATACTAAGATTTTCCAGCTGAGCAGAATTTACACTCAAATGCACCAATCAAAGCTTTTAATCAATAACAGCAGCAATTACTCAACAGATTGACAGTGTGAAACCCCTGAGTGCCAATGGCAGCAACAGCTCAGGGTGGAGGATGTTTTCTCTCTGAGGATACACCTCTGTGCTGCTTGTCAGTCTGCAAGATGGACGCCTCTACAAACAGCTCAGAAAAAACCCCAAAACAACAAAATCAAACCCTATTGCATGTATTTTAATAGGTCAAAGCCTGGGCAACTGTCCTGGTTTGAGCCAGGATGAAGTCAATTTTCCTTTTTACTGATTTTTTTTTTTCCTTCAGTAAGCTTTCTTGTAACTAGCAACAGTGTGTTCTGCTAGGCTGATAAGACACTGGAATGCTTTCTAACTACTGAGGCTTCAAGGTTGCACCTGCACTCTGCCGGCTCAGACACTATGGGGAGAACTGTGACCCCCCCATAGGAGGCTGAGTTAGACAGACAGCAAAATTGGCCAAAGATATTCCATTCCATATATCTACGTAGCTCAGAGGAAGGTCAGAGATCACAGAAGACAACTTCCTTCCTTCTTTTTCTCCTCTTCTCTTCCGTCCATGGCTGGCGTCCGGGGAGGACTCTGTTCATCCATCACTGTCGACCCTTAGGCTCGAGATCTCCTGACCCCCATTACTCTCTGCTCTTTTCCAGCAGCAGCTCCGGGATTCCTCGGGACTCTTCCCAGTTCAGGGAAGTGCTGTGGGAGTTGCTGGGGGTGGGGGGAGGGGAGAGGCTTTTGCCCATACCTGAATATATCTGTATATAATTGTATATATTTTCTTGTATCATTCATTAGTGTTTTAATTAAAGCTGTGTAGTTTAGTTTTCAATCCAGCCAAGTCTCTCTCTTTTTCTCTCTCTCCTTCCCTACTTGGGTGGGGGGGGGGAGGGGATCAAGAGCATTTTGTTGGACCTGAGTCAAACGGTGACAGCAATACACACTGTTGATCAACTACACTTATCTGAAAAAAAACAACTCCTTGACAAAAGAAACCTTCCAAGACACTAAACCAAACAAACAGCTTGTTCCCAGGAGGTGATGACAAACCTGGCATCTGCCATAGCTTCACAACAGGACAGAAAACCCTCCTGTGAGATCAGTTTAGGTCACAGGCACTTAATGTGTGACAATGCACATCAACTGTAGCTCATCAAAAGAAGTAACAAACACTCTACCGAGAAGTCCAACGAATTGCTTCCTCTGCCTCACCCTGCAGTAAGTTTAACTTCTGAACGTGGTGCCTGCATTCCAGGCCAGACCCTTGGCCGTAAACCTGCAAAAACATCAATGAAAACATCCACAAAAACACGGCTTAGGGAGCAGCCAGAAAGAAACAGCACAAGGTGCGGCTGCACCCCAGGTAACACTGAGGTGCTAACGAAAGCTGGCGGGATATCCTGAGCAGGGCTAACTGCCACAGCGGGTCCCCGCTGTCCCTGCAGGGCTCTCCACCACCGCGCTGGGCTTCCCACGGCCCCCGCACAGCCCGGCCCGGCCCTCACCTTCTGCACCGCCTGCCGCTGGCCCCCGCAGCTGGCGCCTCACCTCCCGCCCCGCGCTGCCC
>NW_009951919.1:140970-163355 GCF_000747805.2 Chaetura pelagica | reverse complement strand
CCCGCTACCACCGAGCGCGCCGCTCGGTCCCGCGGTCCGCCCGGCCCCTCCGCCCGAGTCCGCCCGAGCCCCCGGCCCCTCCTCCCGGCAGCGGGTCTTTACCCACCCATGGGGGCAAATCACTGCAGCCCGGGCACGGGCTGGGTCACAGCAGCTCTGGGGCTTCTTGGAAGAGCCAAGGGCCCGGCCTGAGCCGCCCTCCCGGGGGGGTGAAAGCAGCGCCGGGAGCGGGAGAGGGGGCTCGGGTGGGCTTCGTGCTAAACAATAACCCGTTTTCTGGGGGAAAACACCGCGTGTTTGCAGCTGCAGAACCAACAGCCACGTCTGCACCTACCTGGAGCTTCGTCAGGCTGTGTGAAGTAAATACAGAGTGGTAATGAAAGGGGAAAAAGAGAAAAGGAGGATAAAAAAAGAAGAAAAAAGGTAGGAAAAGAAAGAAGGAAATAAAAAGTTAGGCAGGCAGACTCCAGTCACACTACATCTGCTTTTTTAGATAATCACCAGGAAGAAAGGACAAACAGTATTCTATGGGCTCAGAGAAATAAAAGGCAGTCAAGACAGCCTGTAGGATTCTGGTTCATTTATTGAGTACATGACAGGTAAGACAGACAGACAGTGTAAAATCACATGTATTATTGGTACTTAAAAAAATTTACAATAAATTACTGAATAATTAGTAAAAGCAGTATTTACTAATGGCTGCTCTCCAGTGACACAGGCCAGAGGAGGCAGAGAAATCAGAAATACGGACCAGCTAGGAACAGATACAGAGAATGTAAAAGGGAGGAATTAACACTGAGTAGCACACCAAGTAGTGTTAAATGGGAACATCCAACCCACGTATGTCCTTCCCATCCTTCACACCCCCAGTGCCAGCCAAAAGCTGCCCCCAGCCCTTCAGTGCAGGGTCTGCTCTGGCCCAGCAGCCACATCTCTTGCTCCAGCCCTCAAGGCAGGTGCCAACGTGCTGAGATGAATTTATCTGCAGGAACAGCAGTAACTCTCCTTCCTCTACTACCAGAAGGATAACTCTTACTTTCTCCTGCTCTGAATTGATTTAAAAGAGCAGTTGCTCAGTTCCCAGTTGTTCTCTCTCAGTGGAAAGAGGTCTATTGAGGTTTTCCACAATGGGCTGATAGCAGAGGGCCACACTGCCTCAAATTCTTCCTCTTTAGGTATAAACGCCCTTTGATGTGCAGCAGTTTCAAAGGGCACATCCACTGCTAGACTCTTTGTACAAGGGATGGTCAGAAAGGACACACTGAGCAGCTGCAGGTGGCACAACACTCCTCCTGCACATGGTCCTGCCCCAAGCCTTTGCCAGGGCTGATGGGTCAGAGTGTTCTCAGGGGTCCTCCTAACAACTGGACCCATCACTAGGCTGGTAAAAATGGAAAATCAGTAAGTAACAATTACAGAAACTTTTCTGTACTGACAGGGGAAAGTTCAGCAGACCAGTATGTCATTGCCCCGTGATGCTGATGCTGATTCACTGACTTCTAATTTAAGAACATAATCACTCATTGTGACTGTCACCAGCCCTTAGACTGATTCACTATCACCTCAACACTGAAATCAAGGAGCTTGTAGCTTCCCAAACTAAAACCAGTGGCTTTCAAAGAATTAGAAAAGCAAATGCTAGAAAACCAGGTTTGTCTGAAAACTCCTGAATGCTGAAGGAGAAAGAAAGTGATCACACACTATGAAAATGCAAAATCACATCTGAAAGAAACCTGTAGATCCGTGATTAGACCTTGGGATGCTGGGAGCAGTGGGGCACATCTGCATGACAGCTGCTGAGTCACAGAACAGCACTGAAGAACTTACAAGACTATTTATAGATCAGGGTCCTATAGCACTTGACTACATTGCATTAGCTCTCAGGTTGGCAGCCAGAGGTGCACATGGTTTTCAAGCCAGGCTGCATCTGCTGTGCAAGTTACCCAGGAACCTACAGCAAACAAGGGCAAGGAGCAGGTATCATCTGAAATAAAACTTCATTAAAGTAAGATAGCAAAAGGCAGACATGCATAATTTATGGTGGTAATTCTATATGTCAGGGGCTATTAGGTTCTAATGGCTCTCGAGAATGTAAATCTAATTCTGTCAGCCAGAGTAGCCAAAGAAAGCACCTACACAAAACAGTCACTGTCAGAAGCCCCTTATCGATTGGAATCTATTGCAATTGTGTAGTTACTGGTCTTGGATTAAACAAAAAAAACCAAACCCCAAACACAAAATACCAAGCCATCCAGCCATCTGCCACATTATCTCCCTGTTTTGTCTTCTAAAGACAGTTCCTGCTTTCTTGAGTTCACCCTGACACAGCAGAAAGTTCATAGTCACTGGATGAGCTGAACTGCCTCTCTACCTTCTTCTGATCTTTGATTTTCTGGAGAATGTTGACTTTTTTCTCAAAGTAGTTTACAAGGGCTGTTTCTGTCAGCATGGAAGCCAAGATCTGCTCAAAGGAGATAGACCAGTCACTATCAATGGTACTACCATACCTGGCAGCTGAGCTACTGCCTTCACAACCAACCAGGACCGTGTCATCTGCGATGTCTTCACACTGCAGGGAGCCTGTGCTGACCATGGAGTAGGAAGACATGGACATATCATCTTTGGTTTCATCATCTGATAGCAGCTGTAAAGGAGAGCCTTGTCCTTCCCCTGACCCATCTCCTAGAGTTTGGTTCTCCTGCGGTGTTTTTTCAGGCTGAGCATCTCCGCAGGTCTTCTCCTTCTGGTCAGCTTGGGGTTGCTGCTCCACTGCTGAATTCTGACTCTGCTCGGATGTCGGTGACTCCTCTTCGCTCACAGGATCTTGGCTGTTGTTTGCTTTGCAGTCCTCAGACTTCCTCATGGGCCTGTTGGAGAATTTTTTCCCAACCTCCCCAATTCGAAGAAGGAGACTGGCTACAGTGGCAATGGCATGGTACAGCTCCTGCTCCACTGGGTCCTCACTGAACATGTTGTACAGGGTCTTGCATAACTCTATGAACTGTTCCTGTAAAAGACACAAGACCAAAAAAAAAAAAACCATACTTCAGGCTGAAAAAAGTTGACAGTGGTAGATTATAGAATCATAAAATATCTCAAGTTGGAAGGAACCCATAAGTATTGTTGAATCCAACTCTCTGGTCTGCATTGTCTGGATGCTCATTGAGTTGAAGCAACAGGCACCATCTTGACTGACTCCCTGATTACCTGCCTTCCCACCAAGTAAGCAGCAATTATTCTACTGATTCAGAACAGTCCAATACAGGCAAACTCCTCTCTCTGCTGTAGCAGCTACATTGAGACTCAGTTAGCAAATTCAGAGTGGTGGGGGGGGGTTTCTGACAGATGGTCACATATTCATATCTGAGAAAACCTCCAGAAAACTTCTGTCCTGCTGCTCTTTTGTGGTCAGCTTCTAAGCATTTCCAAATGGGTTTAAATAGCACCCATCAAGTAAGTTAGAGACAGAAATGATCACACCAGTCATCAGACTCTTCCCTGTAGCTGCATTATTCACTCTCCACCAAGCAGCTGTAACTCAAGGCAATGAAAAACCAAAAGAGCCAAACAAGTTTCTATGACTGATGGAGTATTTGAAACATACTGCTCTGGAGGGAAAAGAGATTGCAGTTCTTACAGGAGAAACTGGGAGGCAGATAGTCAAATACATTTGATTGGTGGAAACACAGCAGTTTGTCCATGTCCACTAAGGAATTCAACAAAGATGTGTGGAATTAGAGGCTTCTGAAGCTCACTAGAGCAGAATTGCAATCTATAGGCAAGGAGTGAGCCTGCTGACAAATGGCTGCACAAACTGCTGAACTCCCCACTAGGCTGTCAGTCATCCAATTGGAAGCCTTCATATATACTTACCTGGCTCATTTTGGGGAGATCTTTAATGGTTTCTTTCTTGGACTCTTTTTCCTTGGCCCACATTCTTAGGTAGTATCTATAGTCCTGTGGACTGGTACCTTTCTCCTCTGGAAGGCAAGAACAAGCCTTTAATGTCAGGTGTTCAATGGTTTCAGACTTAAAGTGAGTGCTGTACCAGCAAAAATCATGCTGGAAGCAGGTTCTATGGACAGTTCAGGAAAGCATCTCCCAGGAAGGCTGCATTGTTTTCTGCTGGTTTACCTGATCCAGTTCAGCAGAGCAAAAATTTCAACACTGCTGCGTCAGCTTGACTTCTCATAAATGAACTCTCTGAGTGGACAACTTACCAAACAATTTACAAATGTCATGACCTTGGTATGTAAAAGAGTCAGGACTGTAAGGGATAAGAGAGATTTATTTCCTTCTTTAGCTCTGCCCACGAGGAGCACTTTGAAAAGTCTCCTTGATACAACAAAGGACAATGAACAGATCATAATGTGAGACAAGACTAGAATGTGGTCTGTTTATGATGTAATTACCTTTTTCTGGACCATTCTCATTTCTCCTTCCTTTATCTTCTTGGGTTTCTAAGAAATTATGACATTAGAAAAGAATGATTAATAGCTGATTTTCAGCAATACATCACATGAAGAACATAAGACAACTTACAATTTAAAATCGTACAAGAATAAATTTAATAGAAGTTAGATCTCACACTCCTGCTTTGTATTTGGAGGAGTGAACAGAACGGGATGGAAGAAAAAAGCCAATGGGATGAACTGGATAAAGAGCCACACTGAAAAAGTGGGTTTCAGAGCTGAGGCAGAAGGCAGGACTCCTAACAGAAAGGGTGAAACACAGATATGAAGGACAGCTAAGCATTGTGATGGCTTAAAGACAAAGAAATTCAGTTATCCAAAGCAAGGTAATGAATGGAAAAAACCCAAACCACCACTGAGCACATATGTGACTAATATCTACACTCGGCACTACTGAGTGACTGAGCAGACACTCTGGGAGTGGCCTGCAGAGTCTAACTTCACAACTTCGCTTCTGGTTCCCTATATTGTCACTGAACTTCATAGGAAATCTTAGCTCAGACTCAGCCATCTAACACTAAACAGCACAACTACTTAATACTGGGGTTTTTAGGCATTATTCTATTTTGGTAAATACTTTGCACAAATGACATACTTTGTCCTCCCATTTGACCATGCCTAGAACTGTATTTTAAGAAATACAGTAAATAAGTTTTCTAACAGCTTTATAGTTCAATGGTGTGCATCCTTATTCTTTTAAATTAGAGGACTGTGGAGGAGGCACAGGTATCACCTACCCAGGCCAGCAAGCCTAGCACCTCCTCCCACTCTGCTCCAAGTGTATTTTCCACCTGCCAGCTTCCAAAGTGAGATAAACTCCACTGAAAGAAGCTGGACAAAACCTATTTTGACCAAGACTGAAACTTAATAGGTAGAATATATTGAGAGATATCTCATTACTTATAGCACTGTATTCATAGTGGGAGTGTCATGAGAGAGGAGCAGCAACTCCAGGGTATTTAAACCAGCACACTGCTGCTGGGAGATGAGATCAGCTTTATAGCCATGCTCAATGCATGCACATGATCCATGGACTGACCTTGAGACTCACAGTGCAGGCAGAAATCCAGCTCTGAGACAAAAGGAGATACTTGAGCAGCAGAAAAAGGAGTTGAGGGGACAATATCCCAGATACAACAGAAGAAAAGGCCAGACATAGACACAGAAAAGGAAACAAAAACAAGAAGAGAGACAATGAGACTTGCATGAAAAACCTGCATCATGGTGGGAGACAGGCTGGTAAGAGCACATTGCTGCTCCTCAGAAGTCTGTAACTGTGCTTTAGAGGGTGCTGGGTCCCGGCACGGAGCAGTTAAAGCTCCAAACTTCTTTCTCATCAAGCAACAAAGACAGCCAACTCAAACACACTGCAATCTTAATATACTGCCACCACAAGACCACGCTTTGCAAAAAACTAATTGTTCACAGCACATGGATTTGTGCTGCAACTCCTGTCTCAACTGACAGGTGAAGGCATCAGTGTCGTGTTACCTTCTGTTGTAACATCCTCTGTGAAATAACTCGTGGCCTCCAAAGCAGACTCTGTCTCCTCTGGATTCAGAGCTGTATTTACAGAGAAGGAAACATTAGGAATTCTAAGCTAATTGAACAGCATTATCACCCACTTCATTAGCAAAATTCATGAGGCATCCCTTTTCAATTGCATATTAGAACAAACCACGCTCAACAGCAGCAATAAACAAAATCAATCACTTACCAGGAGGCAGATGCAGTTTGTAAAGTACTTTGAGTTTTTCAGTGAGGTCACCGTGGTACATCCCACCTGTGAAGAAAAAAAATAAATGGTTAAGAAAACAGTAGTTAGGATGAAGAACCACCCTCTGCTCACAGGCTCAAATCAGAATGAGTTCACATGCCCTGCAAAAACGCTAACTGCACAAAGCCCTGTGCATAAGCAGTAAAGATATCTACAGCAAAGCTGCATCTCGTTGGTCTGCCACCTCGTTCCCCAAAATGGGAGGCTGCCTAGCAGCAAAAAGGCAACTTTTGTTCTGCCTGAGCCTTCCTGTAAGGCTGCCACCCTCCCTTGGTGCAAACACCACTTCCTTCTTTTAGTTCTCTGCTTGGAAAGGGACAGAAACACTTTTTGCACCATTCCATCACCTCCAAAAAACACCACTTACTCATCCCGGTCACAAACTCTTTGAAGTTAATGAGGGAATCCCTGTTCTCATCTAGAAGCCTGAACAAACGTGCTGCTAGTACAGGGGTGTGGGCCCCACAGGCCCAGGGGGTCAGGGTGATGAACAGCTCCTGGAACTGCTCCAGGTCGATGCGGTACTGCTCCAGGTAGGGCAAGCTCTGATCCCGGCGGGCAGCAGCAGCACGGTTGTTTCCCCAGTAACAGCTCATCAGGTACTTGGCCTGTGGAGGGAAGGGATTCCCAGGTCAGACTGTACTGCACTACAGGCATCCACATGGAGACATTGTTAGAGGTCAGGAATAGCACAGAGAAAGCAGAGGAGAGACATTTCAGGACACACTTCATCTCCCCCGCTATTCCGAGCGTTACTTCAGTACAAAATCTATGAAATTAAGGAGACAGGGATGACATAAAAAGCATCAAGAACAATTTTAAGTGAAAAATACAAACCCCACCATTTCGGGCTTGAACAAAATGACACTGAGGTGTTAATGCAAAGGGAAGGTGCAGGTTGTACAACTAAGCACAGTGCCACTGAGTTCACAGCCAGTGTGCAAAACTGATTCTCAATATTGGTTTGCAAAAGTCATTGCCAACACTTCTCCACACAGAAGACACAGATACCACACATAAAGAACTTTGTAAACATGGGTGATGGCAATAAAATTAAATGAAACAATGCAAGTAGTACAACTATTAACCTAGGGGTTAGTAACAAAAATGTCTGATACAAACTGAACTTATTACTAAGTGATTCCTGTGAAGGAAAATTGTCTAGTCATGTCATCACAGTGTGACAAAGAGCTCAACTCAGTCATGAGGAAATAATCTGGAAGTTGTTTTTATCTCCAGAAGGCAGTTTAACAGAGGCAGCAATCCCAGCTATCTGTCCAAAGTCTTATGGGACTTGTTAACCACAGCTGGGTAAGATCACTCTTTTAAAAATACATACATTGACAAATAGAGGCAAAGAATTTTAATGATTTTGTCACAATAACAGAGAACATCAATGGCAAACTTGAGAAGAAAAATTCAGGTAAAGTCAATTCTAGCTCCTATTCCAAGTGCTATGTGACACCCCATCCCACTGAATCAGCATCATTCAAGTACTGCAAATATGTTTTGGCCATCTTTGGAAAAAAAGAAAATAAAATCAATTGGACAGTAATAGGGCCCATCTCACTGGCACCATATATAACCATGTGTAACAGAATTCCACACCTGTTTCTGACAGGTTGGATTAAGAACCCAAGCAAAGTAATTGCTTCCCTTTCAATTTATTTTGGTACCTGTTCTCTGTCAGAACACGTTCTGCCAGCTTCTTACCTTGAACACTACATACAGCTCTTCTAGTTCTTCAATAGAGAAACCAATGTCACTAGACACAGCTCGGACCTATAATTAGGGAGAAAACAGGTCAGAAAGACAGTTTCTGGTAAAGCAGAAACTGCTGACATTTTGAGTAGCTAGAAAAAATTACTGCTCTTATTTCCTGTTCATGCAGACCTGGCTGTGCAGACTGTGTTGCCTCTCCCTCTTGTTTTTATCTTTGTATCTTTGACTCAGATGCATTGAGAAACAACACTGAAAGAAAGAGATTCTCCACCTAAGACATGGGAGATAATTGCACTGGATATGGATACTCCCCTTTGGCCATGAACCCTTCTCTATGATTTCCCAAAGCACTTGTATACTCTCTAAATGGCAGGAAAATAATTATATGCCAGCTAACTTTTCTCAAAGATTGCAGGCAACCAGTAGAACAGACAGCAGCAGGCAGTGGAGATGATTACAAGGCCTTTACAAGTAGTTTTCATCTCCCTCCATGCCAAATATCTTATTCAATCAGCCCAAACACTTAAATCCTTTTTATTAGATTAACCAAAACCATACGAAGAAGAAAACTGAAAATCCATTATTCCAGGCAGAAGGTCCATTTTTCACATGAATTGCAATTCTTTAAGTCACTTAAAATTTGGTCTGCTACAGAACAGACTTTCTAGATGCTTACAGGAAAACACATTCCATTAATATTCCATTTGGTAGCACATTCAATCTGGAAGTCACATACCACACTCTTCTTGGCTGTGTCCTCCAGAGACTGGATCACTTTCAGCCTTTGTTTAAAACGCATTTGTTCAATGTCATCTGCCTTCAAATTGCTAAATTTCTACAAGAAAGGAAGCAGACCAGGTCAATATCATCTCCACAGGAAAGAAAACAAGAACACCCTCTGTTCAATTACACATTCCTTAACAAGTGGTCTATCCCCTCAGAAATGGCCTGAAACTCTTAGAAGCAAAAAAGTGAGGAAACACTTGAGCTCTATTCCCTATTCATCCCTGTCCTGCAACAGAAGTCATTCAGAATTCATGAGAAATCCTACATCAGAGGTTTCTAAAGAACAGCTGAAAAAGCATCTGTCAGGACTGACAAATACAGATCCTGTACTGTGAGAGATAAGAGGATAGACAGGCTGTCATTCCTTCCAGATCTGGCTTTTAACAGGACCCAAAGGAGATTCAGCTAGAGACACCAAACTCAACAGGCTTTTCTACAGACTAGGTCAGGCAAGTAAGATGAATTTGGTGACACTCTTTTTTATGAAAGAAACCAAGAACAGAGTTGGCAGATTTGAAGAAACAAACCCATTTTGCCCAGCAAAATGACAGCGGCCTGACTGTAAGTGGCTGGAAGGGGACAGGATGAAGAGCAGGAGATAAAAAGAATCCACATTCACCAGTGTGGCAGAGAACAGTCAAACACCAATTCTCACCTGTGGTTCTTTCCATCATTCAGATACAAATTTCTGATGAGTTTGTTCTCAGTGTGAACAAGGAGGTCCATCTCCACCAGTGCAGAGATGGTTCAACAACACTGCCACCTTCACAGTACTATAATGTGGATCCCAGAACAGGGTTCCTGTGCATGTGAACTGCAATTCTTCCATGTTTCTCCAGTATACATCAAATTTTTTACCCTGAATATCCCTCCCCAACTCCTCAGCACTATCATCACATACAAGTAAGAACAGGAATTTTTTTGGCAAAGCAGGAAGAAACATCTGGTCTGTAACATTTACCTACTTGCAGTCTTGGTTTTGGTCTCCATGGGTAGTGGGGAGACTCTTTGTAATCCACAATAGCCACAACATTGTCTTCTCATTTAAAATGTGAGAAACAATGGGCTGGGCCTACACTCCCTAAGCACCTCAAGCTATGAACACTGTTCAGATCCAGGCTGCACAAAGTATAAACCCAGCTGTAAGCAAAAAAAAAAAATCTATTGGGCAAAAACTAAGCTGGAAGCTTACCTCATAGGATGTTTTGATGAGTTCAAAAATGTCAATCTCAAGGGGTGGGTCATCTCCACTTGTCAGTAAGGCATGCAAGTGGGGAATAGGGGGAGAGACACTCTGCCTGTTAACTACATTGTCCAAATATCTGTGGGGAAAAAGCAGAGCAGATGCAGGACTCCTGGATTAGTGTCCAAAAAAAG
Organism: Chaetura pelagica; assembly: GCF_000747805.2. NCBI lineage: Eukaryota > Metazoa > Chordata > Aves > Apodiformes > Apodidae > Chaetura > Chaetura pelagica. Next base: position 153,221 of record NW_009951919.1, on the reverse strand, counting down.
CAGTAATATCCTAAACACATAATTCCCAAGATTTTTGTATCATTAACCTAAACATGTAGGAAAAATTACATTTTCTCAGCTAAGCAGCAATGCCACCCACAATGTATCTGACTTAAACGTCATGTTCACCCTATTTTGGGGATAGCTATTCTTTTTCAAGTGGGCTCCAAGTAATAAGCTGAAGACCTTGTTTCACATAGAAGAGATTCACATTTCAAACAAGAAAAATTTTACATTTACTACACTTGGGAGATACCTGCTTGAGCAAGTTTCATGTTTCTAGAATGTGATTCCTGCCTGGATCAGTTTTTAATAGTAAATCTGAATTGTTCTGTGAATTTCAGAGAAATAACCCTTCAGAGTTCAAATTCAAATTTGAGAAGCAGGAAAGCATTAAGCTGCAAAGCAAACAATTCCAGAAATATGGGATTCCTCCATGCTTGAGCCAAACATTTCAGCTGCTGTAGAAATCAATAGCAAACCTCTCTGGAGCTCAAGTTGCACCCTAGAGTGTTAGCTGAGACCCGCTATGTCATGGAATTGGGTAGAAAGAGATGACGACTAAAAGGCACCTTTACTCTTCAATTATAAATAAGAACAATGAATGGTACCTGCCCAGAATAGTCATGGCTTCACCTTCATCACAGCACTGCAACAGCTTCTCCATGTTGGCATCAAGGATGGCCAACGACAGCTGCAAGATGAACTTGATTCCCTCATAGAAAAAGCAGTCGACGATGACCACGGCACTCTCAAAGGGCATGACACTGAGGAAGAGAGTGAGAAACCAGGAAAGGGATATGGTGGAAATCACTCCCAGGTCTTGCATCTTTTCTGACAGCTGTGGAAGATACTCTCGTGTAAATTCTTCAAAGATGCCTTGGTCCACCAATGCACCTAAGAAAACAAAAAAATTCAATGGCAGAACTGAAATCGGTGGCATCACGGTACCGCACCCTGGTGGTACCATGTTACTATGCCCAAGCTGGTCAATTATTAGACAAAATAGTGAAAGTCCACTTTAATTTCATGTAAGCCTCTCAAAATAAGAACTAAAATTAACATATTTATTTAGATTTGTTCCTTGTTCTCAGTAATAACAAAGTATTTAGACAGAGTCTACTCCTACACTGCAGAGCATGCAGAACCTCTCACTGAGCTGTGCATTCTCACTGGAAGGAGAGGTGGAGGACTACTGATATTATGGCATTTACATCCAACTATACTCTTTTATACAGACACATTTAAAAGCCCATAAAGGAGGGCTTTCACTAACATTTCCTGGGGGCCCAATCCAAAGGTTTAATACATAATTCAGCTGGGAAAAAATAACCCAGTCATTTTCTTCTAGAGGTGCCTCCTTAGTGCTAATGGTCCCCCATTACCAATTTTTAGGGACTTCATCTTCCTTGTTACTACAAGGTGGCACTACTGCCTGGGCAGCCTGTAGTTTCTCTTCCTATGTCTCCACCACACACCTGCAACTTTAAAGGGAAGGGAGTTGTGCTTCATCATCTTTGAAGCACATCACATTCAACTAATTCTGAACAACACAATGTTCCCAAGAGATGCTGGTCCACCTAGGGCTGAAAATCCAGGCTCCAGCATGAATCTGACAAAGACTCACCCACTACTCTTGTGTTGTAGTAATCAGGCAACATCCGCTCACATAAAGCCACCAGAAGCCAGAAAGCCTCCTCCTCATTGCAATACAGCAACAGCACTGAGGTAACAATGTTCATAGCCTAGGAGCCAGCAGAGTTAAATATGGAGATATAGGAGAGAAACATGAAGATGTTCATGAAAGCCTTGTCATTACAGACCAGCTAGACTTAAAAAGCATGAATACAATAAAACTGTCCCTAAAAGTCACATCCATTTCCAGCTTTCACTGCTATCTGAGCCAACTGATGTCATTCAGCCAATTTACCTTCCTGTTTCAGTTCCTCTGTCTGTGAGGCAGCAAATAATACAAGTACTTTTTGTCAAGCACTTTCATTAATCAACATGACCAAGTATAATTTTCAAAGTTTTCATACAAAGCTTTGTAACAATTTGGTCATAACACAATGAGAACCTCTAATACCAGAGCAAGACACAAAATGAATCTGGATTTCCAACAAGTTGTTTCCCTAACCAGCAACTGGCTTCATTTTTAATAATACTGCCCATGAGCATCATCACTTACTCAATTTAATTGCCTTTTTATAATGAAATCAGATGTTTTGGCTGAACTAGGGAAAGCTCCAGCAGGAAAACTAGTAAGAAAAGACTCTGTTATTATACCTAACACAAATATGCAAAGTCAATTTAAATGCTGTATCCAAAGGACAGTTCAGATATCTTGCAGTGTCACCACTTCTTTCCTACTCTCAAACCACCACATAAACAGCACAAAGGAAAAGCTGGAAACTGAACAAAAAGTGCAGAAAAGGCCCAGTCAGTCACAGTTACTGTGCAGGACTAACAGGTCTGTCTACCTTCTTACCTGACAGTACCCAATTGTTGGATTTCTGAATGCATAAGCTGTTAAGACCCTCCGGAGGGCAGCAATTCCCAGCTCATTCTGGAAGGCAGGATGTTCTGGCATAGAACGGTGCAGATCTCTCTCAATTTCCTCTGTAGCAAGATTGTACTTTCCCATTGACTTTTCCACAAGATCTGCATAGTAACCAGGATGAGTCACCATCTCATTCCAAGCCCCTGTAACGACAAACAAACACTGCTTCATCTCCTGAGCTTTAGAATACAGATTTTACACCCACAGCTTCAGAGAAGAGGCAGCCAGGAAGTTAGATATGAATTCATCAACTACCAATATGTATGAAAGTATAGTAACAAATTCACTGTTAAATCATCATTTTAGAATCTAGGTACCAACACTGAATCACACAGGAGGACAAAGAGCCTCACAATGCTCATAAGAACAGTAATCTCAGGAATGTGATCACCACATTTGCAGCAAAACCATCATGAAGTATAATTCAGGTGGAGTTAACCTGTGGTTAATTTGTTCTGAAATGAGCTAAAATTTTTATCTTTTCATCTGAGATGTGCTGAAAGTTTATTCATGCTGTCAAAGTATCCACAACCTCTTACCTGAGAAAAGAAGCCACAGCTCTCCACGAAGATTCTCTGGGATTCCTTTTTGAACCAGCTCCCTAGTCTTGGCTGTGCGATACATACACATCCCTCGCCCATATTCAAAGAAATGAATGTTCCAGGACTCTTCCTTCATCTTCTCCTTTGCCTTCACAGGAAGAAATATGGCTGTTTTAGGAAATTAATGCAGTTTTTGTTTGTAGGACATGTGATTTCTGGCTATACTCAGGGCTACACTTCACAAGAGAAAGGCACTGTGACATTTAAAACCTTTTTTCTTCCTGCTGAAGAGGAGGATATATGCTAATCTACACTGTTCTGAATCACCTCTGACCTTGCTTTAAAGTCAGGTCTTTACAACACTAACATGGGCTGTGCAAGGGCATTACACCTTGCAAATCTCTAATAAATGCAAGCAGAACCATGGTCTAAGACCATGGAAGCATGGTCTCCACTTTAGGAAGCAGAGATACTGGTTCTCTGCTTCCTAGATCTAAAGAAAAGTTCTTCACAGTCATAAACCTACATCCCAGAAGCACAGTAATACCCATTTCTGGTCAATTATCTCAGGTACTCAGGTATCTCAGTACTGATAAAGTAAGCTGAGGGTCAGGTTACATCTCTGCAGCACTATCACTGTGACAGACACAGAAGTGATAAAGCAGGACTGGGCAAAGATAAAATGCATTTTCAGAGTCTTAGAGCAGGACAGGAAATGTGCAACCTACTGCAAACTATCTATAGTTTACTGTTTTAAGTTAAAAATAATATTTACTCCTTTGGGTCCCAAGAGCTCCTCGGAATTTCTTCTGAAGAGTTTGAGCAATCCTTGTGAGGCTGTTGGCACTTCCCCAGCAGAGAAGCTGACAGGTCGATTGCTGAGAGCAGCAGTGGGGCTGACGGCAAGGGGGCTGTTGGAAGGCAGCTCTGGAACCTCCTGAACAACAGAACACAGAGCACTGAGCTCAGACAGCCTCCCTCCTCTGCTAATTATCTAGCAAACAGACATAATTTGCTGGTAACCAGCACTGTTAACACACAATAAGGAACTTTTCTCTGAAAAGGTGGCAAATGCTTCTCCCAGCTATCTCCTTAGTACCTCGCAACCAGGATCAGCCAAATTCCACTTCCATTCCTTGTCACTGCAGCACGGTTTCTTGGATGGTGTTCTCTGCAAGAAGTCAGAGATTCTCTGTACTAAGAAATCCCGGTCCTTCAGATTGGCAAAGAAGAAGGTCATTTTACTTTTAGTGCTGATGGACAGAGGGCTGGGCAAGACACTGGAACTATCTGCTTTCTCAACTATTGTCACCTAGAAGACAAAGACAAGAGACATATGGATCTAGCAGATTCTCCATTACCTATAAAGCACCACACAAAAGCTTGAAGCAAACCGCAGACAGGGAAGGTCAAGACAGTCTTAATATATAGCTAAGAAATCCCTACCTCCCTGAGAGGAATGATGAGATGACAGGCCTCCCCTGCTTTGCTGGCAAAACAGATGTAATTGTTGGAAACAAACATCTGGCCAGGAATATGCATCTTGTTGAATGGTGTCCACAAGGTGCAGTCTGTGTGTCCATCCAGGCACTCGTCCTTGGGCAGCCGGAAGGTGGCACGGTAGCACTCGTTTTTGGCTCGAGCATCCAGGTCTCTGCGGAAAAGTAAAGAGGAGTCCCCAGAGATCTTTCCTCACTTGAAAAACCCACCCAAACACTAATGTTACATGTCCATTCCAATCACAACCTTCAGACTGTGCTGTGTATTCTTAGTATTCATTTCTCTAACTGAGATGCCACCCCTTATCTGACTCCTCTTTCAGCCTTCAGAAATGCTTCACTGACAAGGTGTGTCCTGAAATACAAGACACAATATGCAAGTGCATCTGCAAAGCTTCAATCTTGCATCAGATTCTGAAACCCCAGCACAAGGATTTATTCCAATACAAATGTCTATTACTTTTTATAAATCTTCAACTTCAGACAAAGGGGCTGATGTAATTTTCTTCTTCCTCTTTTTTTTTGTTTTTAAAAAAAGATTTTCAAGTTTCAAGTTGACAACTCCCTCTGCCAGTGCCTAGTCACACAGGAGAAAGGCATGGGGCTGTGTATGAATTCAGTGCCAATTTAGGATGGAAATTAAGAAAAAAATAAGAATAGGCAGAGGGCTAATGACTGACCTAAGTGATACAGCCCCTAGAGTGACAAAACCCCTGTGGCACCTGGAAGATACAAAGCAGTGCAGATTTATTATTACAATCCCCCGTTATCTGCCTTCTCACTGCTGGAAACATATACCTTTTTAATGCAGAGATGTTCTTAAGAGGCTTCCTGGGTTTTGGGAGGGACTTGTCCTGTAGGAAGCTCTCATTATCCAGTAGCTGCCGCATGGCAATGTTAGCCAGCTGCTCCATCAGCTTGAATGTCTCGTTGATGTTGAGAAACATGGAAAAATAAAGTTCACTGTCCCTTGTGCTTACTTTGATGCACTCAGGGAACAGAAGTGTAGCATTTTTTTCAAGCTGGGTCACATCCACCCACTGGATCACAAGAGTAACTAGGAAAAAGGTTAAAAAAAGCTATGATTACAATTTGAGGCAACACAACAAACAATCAGAAATGAAGCTCAGGCAGCAAGTGAGCTCTCAGTGTAGCAGCATTTTCCCCCTCTTACACAAGGACAATTCTTTTCTTTATACTTTTACTGAGTTCTCCAAAACTACTTGAAAGTAATTTTTGGGATTAACTAGACTATAAATAATGCAGTTCCAAAAGGACCATCTCCCATCCAGCAAACTTAAACTACAATTACTCAAGTTTTCATTCTTTCCAGCAAATCAGCTTTTGACTCAGGAGTTCAAGCTTTGTAAATACTGGGTCCTGGTGCTCGTTCCAAATAAAACTCAAAGTCAAAATATTGCTTGGTTCCCTAATCCAGCTGAAGTAAAACTTGAGCAACTTAAGAAATGTTTTGAAAAATGACTCAGGCAATCAGTCTAAGCATCACTGAAGTGCCTATGAGTGCAAGGACTGATCTATGTGCTGAGCTATAGCTCAAGGGATTCCTAAAAGGCAAAAAACCTGTCAGCTTAAAAAAAAAGTTCATACAACAGATCAATTGCATCAAAAAGATTGTGGGAAATGGCAAAGAAGTCCCACCTAGCAGACTTGTAACTCACCCTCTTTGCCCAGCAGGAAGGAGTAGAAACAGAGGTGATTGACAGTGAGGTACAGCCAACCCTGCCTGGGTACACGGCCCTTCCAATAGCTGCAGGAATAGTAATTGACCAACTTCTCCACCTCGGGCATCCCAAACTGCTTCCGCATCTTCAGTTCAGCCTCTTTGAATTTACCTGGATCCTCTTCACTCTGGGGCTGCTCATTCTTGTTCTCCTCAGCAATAATTCCCTGAAAGGACACGGAAGGAGAGAGAGAAGAAATGGAAGGGAATGTGCCTGCTGACAGACATCAAACACAGCAAAAGGTCACAGAAGAACCCAAAAGACAGAGAGAAGAAACACGACCCAGCAGTTATCATTTCCCTTGTTGTTTCAAAGAAACAGTTAAGACATGTAGAAAGAGCAGTCAGGTAGCTGAGGAGTCTGGGATCTACACCTGAACACATGCAGCAAGGATTCACGTTTAACATCTCACTGAGTTTCTCACAGTTGGCCTGGTAACACTTTGTACACCCTGCAGAACTGAAGTCTACTTCCACTTGCAAACATGCTTCTTAAACAGGATGATCAGCTGCCAGGAAAGGCAAAACTCTACAGTCTGTCAGAGCTTGACTGACCAGAAGGAAAAACAACTGACCACAATCTCTCTCACACATAGAAACCACAAAGAATCTGACTGGAGTACAGGAAGAGACTCAAACTGCTGCAGTTCAGTAAAGGATTGTATTTATAAGTTTCTACTCTGGAGAATTTGTAGGCTGGGAATCTGAAGTGTGTGAACTGCACAACAAGCAGAGACATCCATCTGATTCAGAAGGTGGTGGAAGCTCTTTAACAACCTATAGGCCTTTTAGACCATCTTGGCAGGGCAAGTACATTGCTTGCAAGCTTGAATTCTCTCTCCTCTATTTGTTGCTAGATGAACCCTTCTTAAACATTCTCTTTGTATCAAAGGTATAATCAGCAAGGATTTTAAAGAAGTATTATATTTTAATTAGTGGGGGAATCCTAAGCTAATTGAGACCTACTGCTCATAACCCCCCCAAACAGATTTGTCCAGTGCTGTGACTGTATCATGATGCTGATAATACTGCATGCATTCCATGACAATTCCAAATGTATGTACATCTGAAAATGGAGCAGAGAGAAGTTTTGCCATGGAGCTCTCACTCCCTCTCTCACAAGGATAAAGCATTCTTAAAACCACCTCCCCGTGACTTCTCAGGATCTGGAAGTCCTTCAGGGAAACATGTCACTTACATGTATTTTGCCCTTGACAAAGGTGGTGATATCTTCTTCATTATCGAAGATGGACAGAGTCTGCAGTAGGTTATTCTCCAGCCACTCCCAATGCTTTGTGATCTCTTTGCGAGATGATCCTAATGGAAGGGGTGAAAGATGACGGGAAGGGCAAGGCAAAAAAATAAATCAGATCAAGGTCCTTTTTCCTCCAAGTTCATAGCAGGAAACTAAGAATTACCAAACAGTGCTCAGGAAATCAAACATATCAACTGTATACACACTGAGGATATTTCATGTCCACCAACATTATGTTTCCAATGAAAAGTCTCCACTGCCACCAAGGATAATCAGCACACTACCAACAGATCATCCTGTCTGCCAGTGCACACCAAACCCAGCTTTCTACCCAGACAAAAAGAATTCTTATGTTCCAGACAAGAAGTACTATTTGAATTCCTGGTATTCTAAACCGATCAATTATAGGATGCTTTGGTTGTGGAAAAAAATCCCTCAGGTCCATCAACAATAAAAGTTGCTGTGTCTTGCTTTGTTTCATGAGTTGCATCTCTCACCAAGTGACAACAGAGAAATTGCTAAAATAAGCCAGGCCTCAATATTTGGTGTCTTTCTAAGACCAACATGAGAATTACATACATGAAGGAGGAAAATTCTGCAATTCCTACAAACAGAGTTGTCAGAACAAAGCACGGTAAGTCGAAGCTGTGTGCATGACCAGAATGGTGCCCACTGGTATTTACACATGGTAAGTTGTAAATAAAATACACATATTTTTCAACTAGAGAGACATATACATTTTATAACTTCAAGTGAATGTCAATACTCCTACTCTGTCAGGAAAATGAGAGCCAGATGTTATTCAAACAATTCTTTGAATGAAGACAATATATTTACTTGGGTATAATAACGTATCAAACTCCATTTGGTTGTTCTGTAGCCTCATTTTACCATCTTCCCTTACTTAAAAGTAACTGAGATACAGAGGCTATCAACTACAGCACTCCTGAAACTGTACAAAAATAACACATTAATTGAGTGTCAGTTTACTATAAAATTTCAGATTTGCATCCTATGTGGCCACTAAATACTCTGCTTTTTGCCATGGAGTTTCTGGCCTGCCATTTTGTTTCTTGTTTTTCTTCTTCTCTGTGTCCTCCTTCCTCAAAAGGGAAACTGAGTTTCTGTGAAACACAGCAATTTCTAAACCTCTCTTTGCAGAATTTAAGTAGCTCTGCAAGGGGGAACATTGTGTTGGTTGCCTGGGGAGAAAATGGGAACAGGGAAAACAAAGACATCTACATCTGTGGGCTTAGCAAATTATGACCTCATGCTCAGATTTTACATCTCAGCCACAAAGTGAGAAGTGAAGATTCTTACTATAAACAAAGTTGGTCTAACAAATATGTCTGATTATATTTTCTCTTTAGCAACCAGCAGGACTTCAAGCCTTAATCAAAGTTCACCACCAGCGATTTGAAGGTTGTGCCATGGTATTCTAATACAGAAGTTACACTTCTCAAGTAAAAGAGGCCAAGGATCCTTGATGGTTTTTTTTTTAAATATTGTAATGTATTCTACAGATATAGAATATCAATATGTCTACTGCAAGCCAGAAATACCACCAAAAAATAACTGAATCAAGATGGTAAAGACCTTCTGCAAAGAGTGTTTGGCACCTAGAAAGACCTTACATATTCCCACCTTGTACCATGCTCCTGGTAAGTGGATTTTGGCACAACGCTTATCATCCCACTGCAACTTTATAGTCATGGTTTCATTCTCTGAGCAATTTCACTATGACCTTGAAAATACATACACCTTGAAAGAAAGAAAATTCACAACACCTGCAGAAATTGAAGTTTTTACAGAGCCTTAAGTTCCTAAGATACAGCTTAAAACAACACTGAGAAGTTTTGGCATTTCTGGCACCTTCCACTCCCTCACCAGAAGCTCTACAATGTTTCCTGAGCACTAACAGAATACTCCCATGTGGGGTAACTGACCCTCTAAACCAAACAGACAGCAGAGTAACACAAATCCAGCTCCCACCAAGGATTACATCCCTACATACCACAGGCCACTGCCCAGTATACTTGAGAGTCCTGAGTCTGGTGCAGAATACGGTACGGGGCGACCCTGGCACTGGAATCCAAAACCACGTCTAATGTGCCCACAAGAAGACCTAGGAGGCAAAAAAAGAGAAGTTAAAACAATGCCATGCCAAAATAGGGAACTGGGTTAAGCAAAAGTGCAGGATCAACACCACTGAAAAATTACAGTGTTCATCTCATGCATACCGTGGTGGAAGAGCAACAGCACTTGGCTGAGACCCTGCAGACGTGCATCCGTCACTGCCACCAAGTTACCTACACACCAAGCACAGCCAAACCCACTGGTCATGGATAAAGATTAGATGGCAATTAACATTATAACCCTCCACCTTCCTACCAGAGCTTTCTAATAAAGGCGAAATGTGTTCTCCTCTGTGGGGTTTCTGTTGCTAATAGTGATTTTTAAGCCTACTAAGCTCAAACACAGGAGAGCTCTCAGCATCACTTGTGCAAACAGTCGGTAAGAGAACTCATCCAAAAGGGAATCAAGCAGCTCTAGAAAAACTGGTGCTCCCAGGTTTCAGTGATGCTTCTAGAAGTACTTTAATTAAACAAAGAAGGCAGGTTATCAAAATCTGTTCCTAAAGAAGCTAAAAGATTTTAAATTAAAAAAGCAGGCACTTCCAGAAGAAATGCTGTCAGCCACGAGAATTCATTAAGTGTATTTACTAGATAAATAAAATCTCAAAGATGATAGTTTTCTCTGTTACTCTGGGTAATGTACTATGAGCACCTTTAATGCAAACTAATTTTGCAAGACAGAATCATCCTCATGGCTAAAAGTTTTCTAACATTAGAATTTGGAGGGAGGATGGTTGCTCCTCTGGATTGCTATCTGGGAGGCCCAAGTTCATTTCCCTGCTCTCCCACTTAGGATCTGGGTAAATTTCTCATCCATATCCCATTAATTGACATCAAACATGCTGCTGCTTCCTCTTTCTCTCTCTTGGCTATCCAAAAGCAAGTAATAGATTAAGAGCTCTCCACCGAACATACTTCAAGAGAAGCTACAAGGATGATGAAGGAAATGGCTGGAACACTTGCCTTATGAGGAAAGGCTGAGAGACCTGGGGCTGTTTAGTCTGGAGAAGAAAGGACTGAGAGGGGATCTAATTAAGGTCTACAAATATCTGAAGGGTGGGTATCAAGGAGGGGCCAATCTCTTTTCAGTCGTGCCCTGTGTCAGGATGAGGGGCAATGGATGCGAACAACAGGACAGGAAGTTTCACCTCAACATGAGGAAAAGCTTCTCTACTGTGAGGGTGATGGAGCCCTGCCTCAGGCTGCCCAGAGAGGTTGTGGAGTCTCCTTCTCTGGAGAGTTTCAAGACCCATCTGGATGTTTTTCTGTGTGACCTGATCTAGATTCTGTGGTGGTCCTCCTGCTCTGGCAGGCGGGGTGAACTCGGTGACCTCCAAGGTCCCTTCCAACCCCTGACATTCTGTGATTTAACAAAGCACCACCCACAGCAAGCTCATCTGGGAATCCTTAAAATAGGTATGTTTGTACCCAGCACAGCTGGATCTCAGCTTTGGCTCCAGGTCTCTTGTGTATAGTTTTAGGCAGAATATGCATTAAAAAGTAACTCTGAATACTTTCTGTAACAATACTGAATGTCTCCAATATTGACATATGGACTAGTAACAAGATGCATTCAAGAACTCGAGTACAACAGCAACTTAAACATCTTTCCAGCTGGCTGAATATCTACATTCTAACCCTAAAATGTCAACTTGCAGCTTTACAGCTCCTTAACGAGCTTTGAACACACAGGAGCTCTGAGGAAGACTCTCACAAAGCTAAACTAGCCAGAAAAGCTTTCTCAAAGCTAAAGATGTTTAAGAACAGACCAGTTAAAATGTTTCCTAAATAATACCAGGTGTCATTTCTTCTTGTTAAAACTGGGAAATTCTAGAACACAACTATATGCCTACATATGCATGCAAAACTACATGATGTTACATAAAACAGAGTAATTAAAAATAAATTTTGAACCCCAAGTAAAGATGAAATATGTTAAGAACGTTTACCAGTTCTGTAGCTGGTATATTTGGTTAACAGGGCTAAAGCACGAAGCTGGTTGTGCACAATTCACAAATGTAAAAAGCACATTTTATTATCCACATAATTGTGTGAGCATTTTTGCACACCATGGGGGGGATTTAAAAGGGAGGGAATATTTTTGCCGTTGATACCATTGCGTTCTAACTGTTTCTGTCCCCAGCCAGGGCTATCAGCCACACACACACAGGACTAGTTTCCACCGAGCTGGACCCACACAACCTCACCCCTGGCCCAAGCACCGCACGATTTTCCTACAGATGCTAATTAAAAACTACGCCTTACGTTCAGCCTCTTCACCTTGGCAAAACAAACCCATAAAAGATACAACGGAAAAAAACACCCCAACAACGCAAGGCACCAGGAGCACGACAAAGAAACCGTCCTGGCAAGGGAAGGAGCCCATCCCGGTGCAGTTATCGGTGCTCCCGGGGCAGCAGCCCCGCGGGGAGGCCTGACCTCCAGCAGCCCCCGCACGGGCCCGGCCGGGAGGGTCGTGACAGGAGGGGGCCCGGCAGGTCGGGGCGATGCCCGACACC
>NW_009951919.1:136837-140483 GCF_000747805.2 Chaetura pelagica | reverse complement strand
GGGCTCGAGCCCCGCTGCGCCGGGAACACCCCCCCCCCGGTACCACCTCCCCGTGGGTGTAGCCGCTCTGCAGGTCCCTTCCTCTGCCCCTCGGTGCCTGGGGGTGCGGGAGGCATTCGCTGGGCACTCGGGCTCCGCTGGGAGGACCCTTGTTAGGGCGGCTCAGGATAAGGCAAGAGCAAAATATCTTCAGAAAATCAGGCAGGTGAGAAACCTTCCCGTGCAGCCCCGTGGGAAGCGCCGAGGCTGCCACCAGCTGGGATGGGTTATTTCAGTGCTCCCCTCCAGCCTGCTCCAAACTGCTCCCCGACATAGCTGGGGACAGGGGCAGCACCCCTGCCCCGGGGAGCCCTCCCTCTGGAGAGATGGGAACTCATGACCCTGTTTGCTGCGAGACACGCGCAGCCCCAGGATCTGCCCCATCGAGCCAGCCCGTGCCCTGCCGGGCAGCCAGCTCCGTTCTGGGCCTTGTTTTGCAGCTCTGGAGCTCACGTGGGGCTTCTGACCAAGGCTAAGGATGGTCTTGCAACAAACAGGAGAGCAGATGTGGTTCCTTCTCGCCTCGTGGCGACGAAGCAGCTTCCCAATCATTTAGTGAACTGCTATTCTAGCATCAATAAACATTGAGTCTCCCTGCAAACTCTGAAAGCATTACAACAGCAGAAAATGTTGGCATTGACCATTTCCTTGCTTATTGCCCAGCTCCCAGGAAGGTGGGAATGCCATGTTTTCTTTAGGCTTAGCCCTGGGATGATCTATCTTCTGTGTTAGTGCAGTGCCCTAATCCCAGCTGGAGCCTTTGTACACTACTATCATATAAATATTTACTAGTTGGCTGAGCTTTTAAGGCTCTGCCTTTATCCTGATGGCATGGCCGTGTTTGGGAGCAGCACGGTGGTTTCTGAAGGCTGGATGTGCTGTGGAAAGTGTTCAAGCACTGGGAGAAGATGCTGAAGGATCCTCCTCTGTGTTCCTGTCTCTGTTCCTGCTCACTGTGTGTCATCCCTCAGGTGGCAAACACTGTGGGAAGGGGGAATAGTGTCTCCTGTGTATTCACCAGCCACTTTGAGCCAAGTGGCCTTTAATAGCCTAGGATTTCTAGGCACTAGTATTGCAAAATAAAGCCGTATTTACAGCAAAGTGGGAAAAAGCCTCTGTGAAAATGGGTCTTTTGACAGTGTTGTTTCACACTGTCCTATAAGATACACACACCTCTGGACAGACAGCAGTCCCTGAGCAATGCTCTAATCCTCCTGCATTTTGAGAGACACCAAGCTCACAGACTCCTTTTCAATTGCTTTTTATTGAAATGTAGTACATTAGCAAACCCTAACTAACCGGTATACACTGGTAACATATTGGCATATACCACGTAACTACAATAACAGTGTTATACTTACACCAAAAACATGTCAAGAAGTTCTGCTGCTGTCAAGCTACAGTTTCACAAGGGCTGGAAAGATCCGATTGTGGGGAGGGCAGTGCACTGCCCATGCCTGTGTCCCTGTCACTGCTGGCATTTTCAGGTTACGTGGTCACACCAGTGTGGTCCACCTTGCAGCAGGCCAGGTGAAACAGACTTTTCATTTCACACACAAATTGGGTTGTTGTTGTTGTTGCTTGCTGCAGTCTCCCAAGCCCAAAGGCTGGAGACTGCCCTCTCTGCTGGGATAAAATGATCCTGCTTCAATGGATTCTGTGCATAGTTAGCCATGGCCTTGAGCAGGTGATCCTGAATAGGCTCAGTTGTACAGAGAAGCTGTTAGTATTTAACATCTACTTGCAAACTGCAGCAGGGCTGGCTGGACAAGCAGAAGAGCAATGTGATCACTCAGGTTTGCTCAGAAAGGTTATTTCCCTTGAAAGGACTAGTGTGGCAGATCTTACCAGTGCTGGGAGTTAAGTCTAGGTGTACAGGGTGGAAAAAGTCTACCTGCTGATGTGGTGGCAACCGAGAAGGCTTCTTTTTCAGGCAGCACCTTCCAGTGCAAACTCCAAGTGAGCCCCGTCCGGCTGGGATGTCGGGACGCAGGAACCGCAGGATCTGCCAACAGGAGCTGTGCTTTTACAGCCCCAAACGCCCTGTTGAACTTTCTTGGCTTGAGAGCAGCAAAGAGCATCAACTTTATTTTCAGCTTTCATGTACTGGAGCACAGGAAAGTGGCTGTTTTCTGTAAGCTCCTCCCAGGGCAGCCCAGGTAGGTGCAGAGGCTGCGGGCAGATGCAGCTGTTCCTGCCCGAGGCAGGCAGAGGGTGTTACAGACACGGCAGATCCAGAGCAAATCTAGTGATCCGATGCCATTGCCACAACCCAGCAGAGAGGCTCTGCTGGGCTCTGGTCCCCTGAGGGGTTCAGGCAGCTGAAGACCAAGTCAGAGCCGCAGAGCACGTGGGAAGCAGAAAAAAAGAAAAAAGGAAAAAAAAGAAAAAGGCAAACAGCCCAGCAGACACACACAGCCCAGCTCAGGGCAAAGATCAGAAAGCTCCTTGCTCCTGAGGGGCTCAGCTGCAGCGAGCTGAGGGTGGCTGCAATTAAGAAGGGAACAGTTTGTGCCCGCAGGAGTAAGGGACCCTTCACATGCACCTCCAGCAGATTTTTGGGCTGCAAAACCCCAGTCCCAGCTGTATGACAACGGCTCATGCTACACCCCAGCCTTGTAATGAAATCACTCCAAATAGCATTGTCTTTCCAGCAAACCCTATGTACTTCTTACTTTGCAGGAATATCAATACTTAATTATTAACTCTTCAAGGAAGGGGCTGTTTTTGGGTAACAACTTATAATACAGGCCCCCCACGCCTAGAGACCCTGGACATTATTGCCATAAAAAGAATAAATACTCAGACATTATTGCACAACCTACACATCCATCTCTGTTCATCTGGGCATCTCCATGAGTCTAGTGGGCTGAAGAGGGAAAGGATGATGCTCCATGCAGGGATCCACAGAAGGAGCATCCCACAACAGCAGCACGTGTCACACAACATGCTTTGGCTGAGAGTAACCCACCAGGAAGCTCCATGCTCCCATGGACCATGGTGCTGGTTTGGAGCCATGAATTCCCTTTGGAGGGCCTGGCATGGTGATGATACATTGATGAGGGAGATGCTGGAGGCTGAGTGGATGGCAGTGCCTGCATGGGGACCTTGGGCCCTTGGGAGGAGGAGGAAACCAGTGGTAATCGATGGGGTGGTAAGGCTGAGAGAAATTGGGGAGAACTAAGAATGTTTAAGAATGTTACAGGCTTTTAAAAACGGTAGGTGAACAAAAAGATCAAACAACTGACACATAAAAGGGTGTCAATTACTGCTGCTTTGCAAAAGCTCATGCAAGTGGCTTCATCCCCCAAAAAGCACTTCACAAGCACCAGATAAACCTGACAGGCCCCTGTGAGGTAGGGGTTTTGGCCAACAGGTTGGGACATCACTGAGGGGGGGGGTTGCCCAGCACCTTGGTCCCACACTGGGAGCAAAATCCGGGCTGGAGCCCTGCTCATGTCACTGCATCCCACCAGGTAGGGGCAGGGGGCACCACTTTCTCCTGATTATTTCAAAGCCATTGGAAACAAAGCAGAAACGAGCACCAACCAGCAGAAGTACAGCCCACCTTTCTCCTGATTTCCCCAAAACTTGGTTAATTGGAGCC
>NW_009951919.1:88004-136784 GCF_000747805.2 Chaetura pelagica | reverse complement strand
GGAGCCTCTTTCCCTCTCTCAGCCCCTCCCCTGCTCATCGTGCTGGGCACAGGCTGCCCTCATGGCAGAGCCCTGCTGTGCAGTGAGTCTAACAGGGAAAGGGAAAAGTGAAGGGATCTTTAAATATAACAACACATATGCAAGCTGCCATGGCACATAACGCACTCTTCTGCACAGCCTGAAAAATTAGGTCATGTATAGATGTGTAACATGGGGTGAGAAAGGAACAAAAGCTTCACCTGTGAAGTTCAAGGTGGGGTCTCTGCCCTGAGCCCCCCTTGCCCTTCTCTCCCCACCCTGCAGGGCCCCAGACTATTAGCTAAGTAAAAAAAACCCAACACACCATATTTTTAACAATTAAGTCACTCCCCGATAATCAGGCTGCAGAGCTGCCTGAACTTCAGCTCAACCCTGGTGCCTTCATCCTTCAGCTCATGACCTATGACTCTGGCATTATCTCAAACCTAAATTGGGCTAAACGAGTCCTGGAGCCCCTGCAGACCTCCCTCTGCTTTTCAGCAGCTGGGAAAGCTCTCGGCTCTCCCAAGCCTTTGCACTCTTCTACATGAGCTTGTTTAATGAAAACAGATGTGTAAAAGTTGCATAACATAGTCCTAAACACATTTATTTAACTATTTTTGGTCTTTCTTTGGCTTATGTAGGATATCTGGCTATTCCTATAGAGTCCTAGAAGCAAGAGGACAGTGCAAACAGATACCAACACATGAGCTCACTGGAGGGAGTAACTGTGTCCTTAAGTAAATTTTAACATGCTTGAAATTTAATACTTAATGTTAGTATCATAGCTAAAAAGCACACTTAACAGTCTGATTTTTTTACTGGCAATTATCCTCTAAGAACACAAGCAAACCTTGATTTTACAAATGTCTCACGGAAACATGCAAAACTTTCATCGAACGTGAGGCTGAGAAAGTGAAGTGCTAGAGTTTAAATAGTTTAGGGAAAAATAGTTGGAGATAAATGCTTTTTTTCATATGTAGAAGTCATAAAATTAATGTTTTCTGTTTAAAAGCACCCTTTTTTGTTTTTTTAAACCTTAAACATGATTTTCCAGGTTACTGGCACAGACAGTTTCCTGGTAGATTGCAATGTATTTCACTTCCATGAAATGACTCGACCACACACAGCACCACTGCAGCAGAACAAGAACAACGATGCTCATCAAGCTTTTTAAAAAATATGGATTAATATTAAAAGGAAAACCTCAAACTTACCAGCACAGCCCAGAAAAATCACTTATGTTGCTGTGGTGCCTCCTCCCCATCCTAGATATGACTAACTACAAGAAGACCTGCTGCAGCACGTCCCAGCGTGCAGGGACCAATTGCTTGAACAAGCTTTTAATTTTTCCAGTGTTGCAAGATTTTCCAAATCCAGGATGTCTGTTATAATCAACAGCTCTCTTATTCAAGATGCTACAGCACAAATCCATTTTTATATCACTATGCCAGACCCTGAGCTCCACAGAGGCAAATCTTACCTCCCCCTGCTTAAAACCAAGATGCTTGGTGAGAAAGGAGGAGATCTAGCAAAATACAAACGACATTATTTATTATTTTGTCTTTGAGGGCTTCGTATTTTCTAAGATTTCATTTAATATCCATGCCTTTTCTAGCTTTTATATATATTCTGGTGCACAGCTGGTGCAAATGGTCTCAATTAGAGCTGATAAACCACCAGTTCTGGTTTTGTGCCGAAACTGTGCCCGGGTCACATTCCTGGTGGCCTTGGGGCAAATCCCTCTGGCAGCCCCTACAGGAAGGATTTTCTCAGAACCCCCGTGCAGGGCTACCAGGGGCTCTCCCACCCCAAACCCCTTTTGGGGGGGCTCTGCACCGAGCTCAACATTTGTGTATTTAACCCTGAACACCCAGGTGTCTGTTGGTTTACTGCAACCTGACTGCCCCCGGCACAGATAACAAGAAGCCGCCAAGCATCCTTGGAAGGTGGTGAGATTCTCTGGGGTGCTTGTTTTCGGAAGCTGCCCACTCTCACGTGCCTGTCTGCTGGGATCTCACAGGTGTAATTACAACTGGGGTTGCTCAACCAGCCCTTCTGCCATCCCCCAGCCCTGTACAGGCCTGAGCACAGCTCAGCTCTGCCCCGGCTTGCTGGAGCTGCCCCCCCTCTGCACATCTGCAAGGACAGGAAGGATGCTGCCCACGACCTGCTGCTCAAGCCACCAGCTGGCTTTCTCTGCCACCTTCACTTCCGCTCTGTAGGAGAAAGTGGGTGTTCAAATTGTGCTCTTAAAAAAAGTCTGGGGTTCAAGCGTATTTCTGGAGCGAGCTGGATGACAATAGAAGTGCATTTGGTAAATACAAACGTAGGCATTACAAGAAAAACCTCCCTACACTTCACACCACCCACCCTTGAATTATCAGATTAAATAAAGCTGATGCACAGCAACAAAAGTCAAAGCATGCTCAGCAAAGAGGATCATTTCCTCATGTTACAGAGCTGAGGTTTTCTTTTTCTCTTAAACATCCGTGTTACAGACACAGCTGAACCACACATCAGGTAAGAATATATGTCAAGCAGATTGCCATACCATTAGAAAAACATAGTAAAGGAGGGGAAATCCCCCTGCTTGTAGCAAAAGCATATGAAATCAAAGTGTGGCAGGTTATGTCTTACCTTTCTTTTTGGCTTAACTGATTTCTCAAGGCTCCTATACAGAGAGTGAAGCTTTGCTGCACGTCACAAGGACACAAATGTGTTTCTACACCTACAGTAACTTAGACTGCAATGGAGAAAAATCCAAACAGTCATTAAACAGCTACACATTGTCCAGTAGGAAAAGGTGGAGCAGAAGCACTTGCTCCTCCATGTCTGCTCATTTGAGCAACACTGTTCATGACTTAACTCCGGAGGTTCCTCTCCCACTCCCCATTTCTGCATTGCTCAGAAACTTGCAAACAATATAATTTTCCCCACCTCTTTTGTCACCCGCTGGTAAAATGGATTTTTCCTGCAGAGTGTCTAAGTGGTGGCTGCTTTCCTTTCTTCTGCTGCTTTCTGCATTCCCATTATTGATGTCAGTGGGAAAGGGCACAGCTTAGAGAGTGTGTTTATTTAACTGTTGCAGATCTCAACAGGAAAACGGGATAAGAAGTTTTCCTCCTTTCTTCTCTGTGTAATGCAAACATGCTGGCTCTTAAAAAACCTCAGTGAAAAATTTGGTGGATCTTTTAACCCTCCTACCCACCCCCCCCAAAAAAAAAAAACAACAAAGTTAAGTGAGAAAGAAAGCTAATTAGATTCCTGCATATTTCAAAAAGTCTAATGGTTTTCAGGTAGATCAAGTGCTGGTTCTGTGAATGTCCTCTCTATAGAAAGAGACTCACTTGACTTGAGCACACGAAGGACCAAAAGTATATTTTGTGTAGGCCATTTTTCTCCTGCTTCAATCAAATTGGAGAAAAGAAAAACAAGCAGCAAGTTCCTTGAAATCTTTCTGCAAACGCGTGTCCTCTCTGCAGCTGTCACATCAGACTGGCTTGCCATTGTCCAGGGTTATGTGGGTTGTAGGAAACTCAATGCACTTAGAAGTCCCTTTCAGAAGGGGCTGTTTCACAGTAAGGTTATGGATTGACCGAGATACACAAGTGCTTTTACCAGTCACTGGCCATCTCCTCTACAACCAGTTCCCTTTCAGACATTGCCCAATGAGCTGGACAGTTAAAAAAATTTGAAAGAGCAGATGCCTGTGTAAGAGGCACATTTGCAGTACAACACAAACTCTTAGGACCATCATAAAACCTCTCCTGCATCGCCGCGGCTGGGCCGACACAGCTCCCCATGCTGTTACTCAGCAACTTCCATCAGACAATCTTGCTGGCACGCAACTCTTTGTCAGCTCAAAGATGCCACCACCCTCAGAAGCCACCGTCGCTGGTCTTCATCTTTGCAGTCGAGAAGGTGGGTTCGTGTTCTGGAAAAAGCAGCTCTTCTTCAGACAAAGGAGATCCATGGAAAGAGTACACAACAATAGGAATGAGAAATGAAAAAAACGGAAAAAGGGCCAGGAAGGAGCATGGATTCCTTTCAGGTTTTGTTCTCGTCGTACATGTCCAAGGCAGGTTCGATGGTTGAGAACTCGCTCTCGTAGGCCAGGCTTCGAGGGGACAGAGAGTTACGATGGAAGAAGTGACCACCTACAAGAGGGAGAACAAAACCTTGTTAGGAATAGACGTAAACAACCTAAGAACTGAGGAAAGTTCATCCTCGTACACAGTTGCTGGCTGCAAACACAGCGTGTGTGGGAAAAACAGCCGCCCTTTAACGCAAACCAGTAAGAGCCACGTGAAATGGTTCATCCCTGCTCGCGTGCTCCCTGCCAGTTCAACACAACTGCTCTCCCTCTGCATGAACAATCCCACCACAAGTTGTTCTTACAGGTAAAACAGGTCAAGTCTGAGCAAGGCTGGGGCAGGCTGGAGTTTCACACCCGGTGCTTGCTCTTGATTTACAGCCTTGTAAAGCAGGCACGTGCTTCCTCGAGAAACCCAGGAACCTTTGGTAGGTGCTCGGTTCCCTGTGCTGTGCTCCAGCACAAAGTGCTTTGGCACCAGGTTGAAAGGAATTCTGCTCCTGCACCTCAAGGTCACCAAGGATCCTCAGAGTGATGCTGCTGGAAGCCTGACCTCTTCCAGAGCTCAGCAACCTCCATCCACCTAGAGCCACCTTCTAGAAACAGGCACCTACATATTTCCTTGCACAGAACCAAAGGAGAACCAACAGTCTTCTCCAGCGTTGGAGATACCCAAAACAAGCACTGAGTGGCTTAGTGTGAGGAATGGAAGTTCACTCTTTTCCTCAGTGGCCCAGTGTTCCCATGGCTCTCCAAACCCACAGGTGTGTTGTGCAAGGAGCCCAGCCCTACCCCTGCACAAACGGTTCTCTCTGAAAGCATCTATCAGATCAGGCCCTTGGCCAAAACGTTTCATTACTTGGTTTCTTGATCCCAGGGGGGATTAGCTGGGAGCAAGGCTGCTTAGATTACAATGTGCCAGGCAGCTACACGAGCCAAGTTGGAGCAACTGAAAAGCTTCCAAGTTCATCAAGAAGGCACTTAGCAAACCAAGGTGCCTCCAGTTTCAGGCACCAGTGAAGCAAGACGCTTAGGGGATTGCAGTTTTAGCCCTGGCAGAATTTAGGTGATTAAATCCTCCTTTCTTTGCCAGATTTTGAGTCCAGACTACGCCCTTGTGAAAAAAAGAGCTTGCAAAAGTATAAGAGGGAAGAATTCAGCAACTACTGTGCAAAACACCTTTTCTCCTTCCACACTCATCCAGGAGACAAGGAAAAAAAAAAAGAAGTCCTCACTAGGCTTAAAAAGAGAAACCCAGAGTTATAATAAGATCCATAGAATTGTTGAAAAAGCAGAAGCAAAGATGAATTTTGCACTTGTCAAAGCAGAGGCTTCATATCAGCACTGGCTGAAAGAGCCAGGCACACTAGAGAGGCTCCATGCAAACTCCTTTTGCAAGCTGTGACAGCAAGCTGCCCTCCTCACCTGCAGCAGACTCTGGCTTGAGCTGCACAGCAGCTGTGTGCCCAGGTCAAACTCTTGCTCAGAACAGCAGCAAACTGAAGCTGGGCAACATACCTGATGGCCTACACCCCCTTCAAACCTCTCTTCTATCATCAAGAGCCAGCACACACACTCATTCCATCATTTGCACAGACCAGGGGAAGTTCTCATAGGCAAATCAATTTATTTTTCATCTTCCAGTTAACCCAAACAATTGCAATTAGTAGTTATATTGCATGGGAGTGAATTGCTCGTTCTGCCAGAAGAATATACCCATGTATGTGGAAGAAGGGTACTGTGTCAGAATATGCTCAGCAGAAGCAGTTGGTAAGGAATGATGAACACCCACTTTCAAGATCTGGACTCTCTCCCTAATTTACAGGTTTGTAAAATTGGGCAATGCTTCAAATGAAAAGAAAAGAGAAAAAAAAGCAGCTGAGTTTTTGAGGGAACAAACTTGGAACTATGACTTCCAGCTGATCATAGTGTGTCTCCAAACAAAAACCCTGAAAATACTTTGAAATTATACCAGATACAAGTGATTTCAAGATTCTTTTTGAAACATGTTACAGTTCAGGATCATTTGATTTGTGATGACATGAGTCTCCACTTGCAGTTGAAATAAGCCATGGATAGTGGATGTTTCATCTCCACCCACTGAAATGTCACATACTGAACAGCCAATGCTGAAACCAAACAAAGGGGATTCTACAAGCTCAGTGTTGCTTTTGTTTTTATTACACAAAAACCAAACAAGGGATTATGAAGCAGACAGCCCAGGCCATCATTTCCTCTGTGTGTGCCCAGGCTTCCACTCTAGCAGGTTCAAAGGAGAGATTTAATCAAAAGGCAGACAGGTCATCTGACAACAAATATTTTAAATTCATCTGGGGAAGAGCACTGTATATCCAACACCTCTAACATTCTTTACTGTGACGTCTTCTTGTTGCTTCTTGGCCAAAGAAATTTAAGCCACCCACTGCCAGGAAGGCTACATATTTCCATACAGATACAAATCTCCTGGCTTTTGGGACAACATCATTCGTTCTTTTCCTCAACGTCTCTCTCCTCTGCTGTTCAGCACAGCCCACCCAGCACAGAAAATCCAGCTGCTGTTCAGGGCTTTTCAGCACTCAATCTTCAGATGCTCCAATAATCAGGTTCTACCACTGCCCACAACTTACTGCTACAGAAACAGCAGGGCACAGTGACCCAGCTCCACTCCTCCTAATGTAGAAAATTGCTACTGTTTGTTTAAAAATGTGGCATCAGTCCAGTCCTAAATTTATGGAACGAATGTATTTTAAGGACAAGTAGAAACATCCACAGTTCCACATTCAGCTTATGAAGCTGTTCTTCCTATTTTGCACTTACCGAGAAGGATCAAGATTTACCCCTGAGGTATGGAAAGAAATGGGAAGTCAGTACTCAGTTCTAATACATGAAAATAAACCCTTCAGTGCTGTCTCCCACCATTCTTCATTATATACTTAAAAAGAACTGCTCAGGTAACTTGTATTGAGTCTGAAAATAAACATTCTATGATGGAATTGATCTTTATACCTATCACAGGAGTGGGCAAAACATAAAGACCAAAAATTCAAGAGACACAACATGGCTGTAGCACTGCTGGTGCATCAGCAGTAAGTATCAGCTGGTGTTCCTTCCATCTGCAATATTTAATGTCCTCAGTCATTAATCAGGGCCATCTCCTGCCACAAGCTGCAGTTCCTGCACAGCTCCTCCAGCACAAGGACTTCTTACAGTGGCAGTCCAGTCAGAGCTCTCCCTATCTCACACCATCCATTTTAGACACCCTCTCTGTTTAGGAACACCAGAGCAGGACTATTTCATAGTGCTCTGCAAGGCACTGCTGCTCCCTGATGAACTACACCTTATTCTACCCTTTTGCCAGCCCTGCCCTCCTTGCAGCAGCTGGAAGGAGGGACCAGCTCTTCCCAGCTCCTCTCACTATTGTGATTCTGCCTATCAGAGTGACACTACTCACCTTTTCTCTCTGGATATCTAAAAGAATGGCAGGCAACAAAAACACTGAGGAATTTCCTTCTTGCATCCATCCAGAGTTAAAACACTGAGTTTCTGGGATGATGCAGAGTCCATTTTTGAATACAGTTATTTCATTAACAAGATAAACTTACATTCCTAGCTTGACCTGGAATTAAACTGGCTGTATTTTTATTAACTCTTTGTTGAGAAAATTATTAAAGGCTTAAAAAAAATATTAAAAGATAACTTTTGATTATTTAAGCCCTCTAAGAAGGGAAATGCACTAGAAGCCCTGTCAACCATTTTGTTCCCAGTAGCACTAAACTGCTGCTGCTGCAGTTCTGGAAAAGAAATGTGAACTGGAGCTGTTTGTGGTTCTTCTTGCATCTGGGTCACCACGCTGCCCAGGCTGGCCCTGCACACCCCTCCTGACAGCATTAAAAAGCACTGAGGGATTTTTGTTGCAGAAGAGAAACAGAAACTTAGCAATTTTACTATTGCTGTTGATAGATGGGTGAAGAAACAAAAAAGGTCACCCTTTTGTTTCATAGCCTGTACCCTAAATCATTCTCTAACCACATTCCTCCATTTTTGGTAAGGAGGCTCAGCTGACAAACACTGCACAGGGAGACAGTCCTTACACACAGTATTTTGAAGGTTTTTTCTCCTCATGAGTAAGTTTCATGGGGTTTTCCAGTCTTTCAAAATGCAGTTACTGCTCTATTGATTGTTTGCACGTTCCTTTCAAAATTTTACAAGGACACACTGAAAAATAATTCTATTAAAATGTACTGAAGACACCACATACTTCATTTCTTATTATAAAAGCTGCCTTCTCAGCTGAAGCCTGCTGGACAGATAAGAATTAAGAAACTATTTTAATGTAGATTCTGGCTGTGTTCCTAAATTCTAAAAGTGCCTATACATAAAAATAAAATTAAATTAAATCCTCCATTTCCCCATATATAAGATTATTAAATCTTCCCATAAAATTGGTTTTCTGTTAATTTAATTAAATTAGAAAGCATTAAGTTTCAAATCTCTACATCTTGATACGAGAACAACAAAAACAACTAAATGCAGAATAGGTTTTAAGTTCTATCAGTTGCATTGTCCTTACTGATTTGTTACCTTCATTTACCCATCTAATTAGTTCAAGCATTAGCACTTGGCTATGAATTAGATCTGCATGTTTTAACTGACTTGTGAAATTACTCATCCACTGCTTGCACAAGTAAACTTGTGTGGAACAGCCTGAGTGAGGACAGTGATGAGAGATGTTTTCCCTCTGCCTCCTCACCAGTAAAACAGCTGTGGCAAGAAGGGACATGTGTGCAGAGTTTCTACAGTAAAGACCATTATCAACCTCTCACGATCTCAGTTTGAACCAAAACTAACCCCTGAAAGGTTTCACAGACAGCAGTGGGGGAAAATGCTACCTTTTTCCTTGGTATTAGGAAGGAAGAAGAGGTTTGAAGTAGCTTCACTTTTATCAAAGGGTGGGGTGAAAGCAAAAGACAGGAAAGGTTTATGACTTGTATGTTGAGAAAACAGGGTTGCAAACCTTCAGCAAAGCCTGACCCAAAGCCAAAACCCACACTGCAATTCTCCCAGTGCAACACAGGAGCGTTATATGAGAAATGGAGAAAACATTCATATTTCAAATTAATTCTCAGCTGGAGTCAAGATAATCCTGTTAGATACTGGAATACCTGGACCAGCTTTTTTCCCCTAACAAGCTGGTTTTGAGCAATCACTAATAATAGTTAGTCATTCCAGTGCTGAGTGGCATCACAGAACAGCACTGCTTGGTATTTCCACTTGTTAGCTTGCATGTCCCAAAATGAGAGAATACAGGTCTCCAAAGATGAAACCATTCAGAGAAAATAAAGCACCTCATACAACTTCCAAAAGGCTGCCAAGACTTCAGTACTAACACACAAAGTCCACGAAAAATAAAATTCTCACAGAGTAAAATTTCATAATTCAAGTTTGGGTTTGTTTTGGTTTTTTTTTATTTCTTCACTTTTTCCTTAATACAAAGCTTTGGCATCAGCAAATTTTATGAAAAAATAGAATGTACTAGATAATTGCTTGTGCTGCATGATCGATAAATGATGCATAAAAATAGGTGTCTCTCTCCAAGGCAATCGGCTGGAAAGCGTTTCTTCAATACCATTCTGCTCTGTGGGGCAGAAAAAAAAAGGAACAAAATATTTATATTCAAGTTAATACTCCCAATACTAAAAGAAAAAAATGTAGTAGTAGTAATAACATTAGTGAGTGAAAAATAATTATACAAGGCTGGGGTATTAAAAAGTGTCTGTACTCCTGACATCATTCCTACAGGACTAGTAAAACACACAGAGCTCTGAGCACTTCTAAACTTTTGAGGAAACTCCACCTGCTACTGAAAACTTTAAGTGGTGCTTTTTGGACTTTAAAACACTGTTATATAGCAATTTCTGACTGTTCCCTACAAAGGAAAGCAAAATGTGCTCACTTGGTTCTTTTAAATCATTACCTAAACCATGTAGTAGTAACAGTGCATGAGTATTATGAAACAAAGAGAAAGCAGCTGGTTCCTTGTTTTCTTATCACCTAGAGAATGTTTACTTTTATCAGGAACTATTTAAAAATGTGTGTGTGTGTGCATACACATACACACAGACATATATATATACATGGTTAGATATGTATATACACAACTCCAGAACTATAGCTCTAAACAAATATGTTTAAGCTGTGGGAAGGACATAAAAAAAAAAAAGGATCAGGACATGTTTTTAGCTGAGTTCTAATGTAGAATATTTGGCATCTTTTCCTTGCATCAGCATATTATGTGGCCTCATTCTTGCTACTGTTGTTTCCTGATAAGAAAAAGCCCTCAGCTTCCTCCTGAAACACTACCATAACTACTGTTTGGTATGCCAGTATCCTTTTTATATGGAGAACAGCATAAAAGCAGGTATGCTGGTATGACATTTAATGAAAATGGCAGTGAAAGGGGGCTGCCATATCTTTGGCATGATGTTTAGCACAGGAAATGCTTTGTCTGGCACAGAGGAACACAAAATGTCAAAGAAACAATACATCTAATACACATTTTAAACTGACTAAAATGAGTAGTCGAGCCTGCAGCATTTGTGGGGCTGCTTAGATCCCAAAGGATTCAGTCAAAAAGCTGTTGAGGTTAAAGGCTAAGTGATTTTTGACAGCTCTGGGTTCTGCAGTTGCTAGTTTTCTTAAGTCTGCCTCAAAGTATACACTTGTACATGTTTGCCTCTTCATTCCTGGCACTAGGGAAAGGAGCTCCCCTTCCATCAGCCCTTTGTTTGTGCTGAGGGAACATCACTGGGAAAACACTCTGCTGGAGGCCTGGACTCTGCCAGTGGGAAGAAGCCCTTGCCATAAAAATAGACCCAGATCTGACTGAGCAAAAGACAACAAAATGAAGAGCTCCAAAGCAAGGCAGAAATACAACTGCTATCAATGCCCACATCTGGATGACACTACATGATCTTTTCTCTTCTTCCTGATGATGTGGAAATGCCCAGAAAAGCAGACATTCCTGTTTCACAACTCATCTTGCTCCATGCTTCCCCAAGCTACTTTTCAGTGCAGATTAACTCTGTTCAGCTACAGCTATCTTGCCAAGGTGCTGACTGGCAGGGGCAATTTCAAGATTTTGATAAATGGGAAAAAAAAAAAAATTAAACAGGAGACTTGACAGTGCTATTTGAAGTTCTAAAACTTTCCTTCATTAAGTCATTTTTCCAATTAGTATTTGAAAAGAGGAGGAAAGGAAGATCTATAAATTAGTGGTAAGCAAAGGTCCCAGATGACCAAAACCTCTAAGAACTTATGATAGCACCTCTTGAAGATTAGCTTGAGGTCTAAAATGCTGACACTTTCTATCCCCCAAATCAATACAGTATGGTTAAATATGTATCATGAGCCCAGATGGTATGTACATCTAAATGAAAATAGGTAGATGTACCCAGTTAATACATCTACAGAACTGATTGTACTTGCTCACATACAGAACTATACAAAAAAAAAAAAAGTCATGTGCTAGAGTAATTTCTTGCCCAGCCCCTCTGAACGGAGGCATTGGGGGTGTCTGTAAAAATTAGGAAAGCATGGCTGTCTTTTAGCAGTCCTTTGGGTGCCATTCTTAAGCACACTAAAATGAGAGGTCAGAAGATTGGTCTGCTCTCCTCACTTGAGAATAAACACTAGTGTATATTCATTGCTTTCACCTCTCCCTCTCCTAAGAGCAAGAAGTTGGTTGTCTATTTAAATACCTTTTTCTTAGGTGAAGGTCTGCCAACTAGGAGTACAGGATTTTTTTTCCTTTTTGAATATGAAATTTGACTATGAAACTGGGATGAGAACTGCTAAAGATAACTGATAGTAGTAATTTTTTGGTTGTCAGGCAAATTTTGAACATGGAGATTTAATAGCAGAAATCTGCTGTTTACCTAGACCATTGATCAAAAACTGAATATAAATATCCTCTCCTTTCCTCATTCCATGGCTCCACTTATCAAGGAGATTTCCTCAGACAGTCTAGCTAAGTGTAAATTAAGAGGGACCTTAGACCCTAGAACCTAGTGTTAACAGAGAGAAAAGCAAAAAAAGGCATCTGATTCCTTGAAAACCACACTGTCCTGCTTCTCTATTCCCTTGGTATTTGTTCCAAATGCTGTCCATGACATAACACCCACCAGAAATATACAGAAACATCTGAATATTTACTTACTCATTAGCATTCAAGCTAGCTGTGGCTTTGATGATCATGTAGCAGAGTGTAAGGGCACTGAGGAGGCCAAAACTGGCAATAATAAACCATTCTTCTGTTGACAAAGGAAAGGGAGGAAATCACTCGTGGGAGAAGGCTTATGTCAAAGCGATGCCAATATTTCCCTCAAACACCACTGGAGGAAGGCAAGAGGCTTCTAAGCCATGACTGGCACCAGGAGGTGAAGCAGAAGGAGGTTAGCCACAGAGTTACTGACTGGAGGAGGCTAGCAAAGAAGAAGTGGAGAGAGGTGTGGAAAAAAAGCATGGCACAACAATATTTCCTGGCTGAGCCCAAGGGTTAGTGATAAAGAGAGATTACTTAACAATGTAAAGTGAAATGCAGGAATGAGGGAAAATATAATGAGAATTCAGTCCACCCCCAAGTCAGAAAGATGGTTAGGGTTGGTTTAGATTTGCTGAGATGCAGCTCTTCACATTAGCATACCCAATATTCTTTGACACTTGTGTCTTCGCCCCCTCCCTCCTGAATAAATGCTACAGTGTTACTTAAAAAAAAGGATGGCTTCTTCAACAGTAAAACACAACTAGAATCTTCCTTTTAACAGACAGGAATACAACATGGAAAAATAATTTCAACACTAGTGTATACATATAGACACATTGAAAAAGTAACAAGTAGCATAGAGAAGGCTAATAAAGAATGTTCACTATTCAAAGTTCTCCCTCCTCAAGATGAATTTGGCACCTAGTAATAGATCAGAACACAAACACTTTTGTGCAATATGGCCTTTGGTTTAACTTTCATGCATCAAAGAATGCATGTGTCATCCATAAAATCCAAACATTTCAACAGCCTTTTCTAAAGCTTTACTTTATAAACATTGTCAGAATGAACTGTTGCTGATTATTTCTTGTTTCACCCTGGCATCCCATCTGTCCAAGAGCAGTACTACAGTTGGCAACAGACAGTAAAAAAAACAACCTTCTGTAAAACCAAGTAGTGAAAGGGTTCAGTTACACTCAAGTTTTCCACCTGTGAGAAGGAGCAGCATACCAACAGATTTGCTCTCTGGTCAACAGAGCTGAATACAAGATGAATCAGATGTTGAACACTACATGACAAAGTGACTTACTGGCTTTGCAAAGAATTTTGTATGTGGGTTTTTCCTTAAGGAAAAAAGGAAATTTCTGGATATGGGCTGTGTTCCACAGGATGAGACTTCTTTAATGAGACATTTACTTTGCTCCAGCATCTAAAGAAAGACTCTAATGGACTGTATCAGTTACACTGCCTCTAACATCTGTGGCAAACAGTGTCACTAAGTTAAAAATCTAGATCATAGATTCACATAAGCAAAATACAAGGAGAAAAATCAGACTGTTGTACTGCCTGGATTCTATTTTTACACTTAAGCCAGAAAAATAACCATTCATGCATCAAATTGAGACTTTTTATATGGAAAAATGATGCAACTCCACACATATTGTATTAATTATAGTTCTATTATACATTAAAAACTCCAGGTAAAACCCAGTGAGTGGAAATTTCCCATGCTGTTCTTAAGGATAAGAGCTTGCAAGCAGTGTAGGAACAGTTTTCTGATGTCATAAAACACTTGGACAACACTCAATTGTTGGTACACTGAATACTTTTTTTTTTTAAATTCACAGATTTTGGAAGAAAACCATCTGGTAACAGACGTCAGAATTCCAGAAGTAACATTCTCAGGGGAAAAAATGTGTCAGGAGGAATAGTAATCAGCTAAAACATTATTTGTGTAAGTTATGGCATCTAAGTATTCTGAAAGGGTAAAGAATGGTTTTGGCAATCCAGTTTCTTGTACTGGTTACCAAATTCAGGAGGGTTATTTTCTTGTCATTTTAGTTCATCCAGTGTTTTTTTCCATGCAGGTCTAAATGGATATACCATTAATAATGGAAGTGTTGGCACTGCTGTACCAAAATGTACCAGTTCCAATGTGGAGTGTGTGCCTCTTGCAGAGACACTGAGGTCACCTTCGTCCCTGCGGGGAAATATTTCTCCCCACGGCACAGAGCTAGTGCAGAGCGAGCGCTAGATACCAGGAAAACCAAGGAAGGGTACTGGAAGGCAAAGGCAACTTACTTGTCACAGCAATGTTGATCTCTCCTGAGCGGGGTGTCAGCTCCCCGTCCTGGGGGAGCTGTGACATGCCCGAGGTGCGCAGTGGCTCCAGGCTGAGGGCGCTGTCATTGGCGAAATCACCGAGCGCTGCTCGCCTGCTGGCTGGCTGCCCTCTGGTCAGCCTTTCCATGTCAAAGGCTACATTATCTGTACATGGCACGTTTGGCTGGAAAAGCAAGGGATTTCCGCATTACAAGGGTGCATGTTCCACAGGTAGCAAACCTACACAGCCGGTAAAGCCACACGCGCTGCTGCTCAGTGTCCTCGCATCACACAGGGGAGAAACTCACACGTTGGAAAGTTCTACCCAAAGCTGCTCCTCAGTCCACCTTCAAGAGGTGGAGGAAGAAGCAGAAAAGAGAATTAAGATTCAGGAAAGGGACTCACATATGTTGTATCACAGCCTAAGCCTGCACATTTTACTACCACGAGCAACGATGACATGCACCAAATTCTACTGCATCCTCCTCTAAAAATCCAGGTATGTTATGAATTGCAAAAATAGGTCATCCACAATATACCTGCAATTATTTCTCAGAAAATGTGCAAATTTACAACTGAGAGAGCTAAAAACGGGGTCCTGGTGATTCTCGTTGGCTTGATTCAAAAGCTGCTTTAGACACTATGTGCACATGCTCTTCTTATTTCTTTCTTCTGAAAAGAGCATTGCTCCCCCCTTGTAATTTCTTCCTCATATGGGAAAGGTAGAAAAATCCTCTCCCAGTTTCTTTATTTTTATCATTTTGTGAACTGGTCAACCAAAGAAGTCCTCAGGGATCCCATAAGCCATGAGCTGCTTGAGGAAAACTTGCTGGCCTCAGCTAGGGCACAGCTTTGTGTGTGTAAAATTTCAGGGTGTCTACAGGAGACCATAACACGAACAAGACATTTACACAGTGAATCTAACAAGGAAGGATTGAAAGAATTTGGGAAAAGGGTAAATGAAAGAGGACCTAGTAGACTTCCAGTAGATATGAAAATGTAAGAAATGTAAATATAACAATATATTCTCAATGACCCACCAGGAAAAGGAACAACAACAAAAAAATCAACTTTATCAGCAGCAAAGACACTGGTAAAAAAATGTAAACACTTTCTTAGTAAGGGTGCTAGAACATCCTTCTCCCTTTCTTCCCTACAGGTGTTCCTCCTGTTCTGGGTCTCAGATATGGGAGTAAGAAGAGCTCACAACTTACCACAATTCCTAGTGCCTTCAAAATGTTCAGTTTACACATTGGACACGTACAGTGCTCACTAAGCCATGGATCCACACAGGCTTTGTGGAAAACATGCCTAAAAGAACAGACAAGGCACATATATAATTTGCAAACAATTCTATTTTATACAAAAAGAACTATTTCAACAAAGCTTTAGATAGTTTCTTTTTAATTAAGCCGTAAGAACAAACCCTAGAATTGCCAGTATTTCATTCTGATTGCAATAATAATAATAATAATAAAATCAAAATCTCTTGCTTGCTATTGCCACCCTTTACTAATAGTTTATCTAGGAAGAAACACTTTAAAGGAAGATTTTAATTTTTTCCCCTTCTTATTGTGGATATGAGTATGTACATGGGCAGAATAACAAGGGTAACGAAGTCCCCACCATAACCTTGTGTAAAGTCTTGTCTCAATTTCTATGTAGAAAGGGGCCATAAACTGGGTAGGAAGAGCACATATCCACCAGCAGTCAATTTTATTAAAAAAAAATCAGTGGAATCAACCCAAACACACCTTTGTTTGATTTTGAAAGGGTTGTTATAATTAACACATCTAAGTAAAAAGGCTTTTTCTACAATCAGTATTTCTTGATACCAGGAAGGAAAACATGTCCATCATCATATAATGATCATAAAAAAAAGAATCTTTCAAAGATGACAAGGCAAACTGAGCTTCTACTTGTACAACAGGGAACTTTGCAATAGACAAAGGTGAATTGTCATTTACCTTGCACACAAAATCTGTCATATAAATGTAACAGTGTTTAGATTATTATAAATCAATGCAACAAGGATGGGCTACACAGAGACCAAACAACACATCTAAATGAAAGGAATTAAAGGAAATGTCCTTTTGGCTCTTCAAAAAGCAAATAACTTTTCTGATCATACCCACGGCAGAAATGGGTGTCACTAGACTTTGTACACAAGAGCTTTAGTAATTACTCCTGATAATCTAGTCAGAATAGCTGCTTATGGTAAGAACCCAGATCTTCCACTGCCTGCAGAGCAAAAAGCCAGTAAGAGCAGGCACACTTGAACACAACAGACTGGTGATCACAACAAAGATCAGCAATCACAAGGGCTGCTCAGCCAGCTGTGCTGAAACCAGCAAAGGGGCAGGACAAGGAGTTCTTGCCATCACTCTGAGGCATCAGCAAGGTCTGTAAGAGAGGTCATGCACACCCCAGGGCAGCAGGAAGTTGTAAACACACAGTCATACTCTCCCTCCTCTCCTTTCTTAGGTTGTACTTGCTGTTCTGCGCTGGGCCTCAGTAAGCTCATCATAGGGTTTGGGACTTCTTTGGTCCCTAACCCTTGAGATTGTAAAACCAAAGACCAAATGAGGCATGTTATCAGATAATACTCTTTTAAATATCTGGAAAGCACCCAGAGAAAAAGGCCTCATGAATTTGTCAGCAAACATGGAAAAAAAAGAAAGTATATAATTGTTTTGTCTAAAACTACCTAGACTGATGTAGAGGCTAATGTGTATCAACATAACTGGGTTCCAGTCAACTACAACTATATATCCTACCTGTACTAGCTAAAGATGCATAGACCTGCAATATGGTACAATATAGTCAACAGAAGATTGCCAGGAAACAAATGAACTCTTTTTTTTTTTTTTTTTAAATAGAGCTCATTTATATCCCAGATATTGGAGGAATAGAAACTCACAAAATCTCAGTTCACCACGTTGTTGGACTGAGTCTTTTAGCAAGACAGCAATCATGAAAAACAGGAGAGAGAGATAAATATATGTTGCATACTGTCAAAATAATTGCACAAAATACAAACTCATTTCTATTGTTATTAGACCCTAACACATTCCCTTTATTACTCACAACAATACAAGAATGAATGTTCTGAAAACCTGGGTGACAGAATGTGGTTTGAAATTTTCTGAAACATACAGAGGCTATTTTTCTAAGTTAGGCAAATTACAGCTTTCGGTTGCTTATGTTTCCTTTCAAGATTCTGAAGTCTCTTTTTCAGAGTAGGACAAACTTGAAAATCTAATATTTTGGGAAACAGCAGACATCAAGTCTCCACAGAAGTATGAAAACAGCTTTAATGTATCATTATCAGCTAATCAGTGCTGTAGAAGCACTCAGATCAAGTGAAGCAGACAACTGATATGGATGCCAACATGCATCTGCTAAATATTATGAGTTATTTTAAAGAGTCATTAGCAGTTTGATATAGTTCAAATGCACCAAAACAGCTCACCTATTTCTGTGACCTCTTAAATCTTTGCTTGTAGTTCCTAAATCTACAAAGATGTTTATGAATATGTTTTTAAAACACAGTTCCCCAAAGCTTATTTATTGATTTAGATCAGCATGGCTCTGCCTACTACTTACGTAGTTTATCTACCCCTTAAAAAGCTTGCTGGTATCATCGTGGCTCAGGCTCTGTCTGGATTTCTCTGCTTGCAAGAGTTAAAATGCAGTTACACAGCAATGAAGATAGTAAACACATGAATTACTGTAAAAGCTCAAGTCTGACAAAGTAAGCCCTTGTATTTTTCACTATCATCAACCTTCTCCATCTTCATATTTCTGTCACTTGTTTTCCAAGACCATACATCTGCAGAGTTCCTAGCGAGCTGCTCTAGGTCACAGCAGCTGATGGTGTTCCCCCAGGGGCCACACACCAGGGAGTCAAGTGTGACACAGCTCTTGCTGCTTCCCCAGCCTCAGGGCTGGAGGGAGCACAGCTGGCAGCCAGGCTGGTGGCACTGAAGGAGACTCCCATGCGGGCAGAACTCCAAGCAGGTGACCCACAGGTATTTTTCCACTCTGTCAGCATACCCAAGCCAGCTGCCCTCCAGCTTGTAATAAACACCATCATGCCAAGTCTGCTGCACAACACAGCTTTCTTTGCAGCATTTCAGAGAGGAAAAAGTGAGCTGGAGATCTCACTTGGTGCTGTAATGCCCCCAAATTTACATGTCACACAAGGAGAAGGGTTTAAGGAGTTTACAAAGGGCATTTCCCAAGAGCTCACTACACTTCCCTGCTCTCACCTGCCTCCCACCAAAGGAACCTGATCAATGTGCAAAGTGGCATCTTTGGCTACTACTGGAGGCAGCTGCTCCCCTTGCCCTGGGGTACAAACCTCCCAGCCGGGCTGGCAAACAGCACACAGCTCCTTCTGGCCCTGCAGCAGGCAGCCTGTTACAGCCAGCACAGCCCAGCAGCTGCCAGGGCAGAGCAGCCTCCCTGCCTTCCACAAATACATAGCACTGCTGGGGGAAAAGAGAGGCTGCCCTTACAAGCAGGGAGCAGAGACAAAGGGGGTGGTGCAAAGGCATTGCAGTAAGTGGAAAAGTATTAATTATTTTAATTAAGATATTAATTTGCTCTTAACAAACAAACAAAATATATATATTTACAGCAGCACAACATAAAACTGCTGTAAATCCAGCTTAGTTGCTTTTGTCACTTTCCCTCTTCTTCCCCAGTACAGGAAACATTAAGAACTTGACACAAAAGGCATTTATTTTAACATATTCACTACTTTTAGTTGTCTTCCTACCTTGTAAATTCCTTCTTTCCCAGGTCATCTTTCTGCCCTTTCCAATGTCACTGTGTTTCTCTAACCTGTCACCTTGCTCTCCCCTTCCCTTATCTCTCCATAGTCCTTCACACTACCCCCTCCTGATCACTTTTCACCCAGTGCCCCTTGATCTCCCAGATGCAGCAGTGTGATGGCAAAGTAAAACTATCTGAATAAAGAAAATTGCCCATGAGGTTTGCCTCTTGCTAGAAGCTTCTGCTTACAATACTTATTTTTAACCTGCATAATGATATTCACAAAAGACAGCCATTCCTTACTCAGGCTGGGGAGCCTCAGACACCTGCCTTGTCCCTCTGTGCACCAAGAGCTATGGGTACTCAACATATTTCTCTCTCTGAAGCACAAAATGAATGATAGAAATTCAACTGCCTTGGTTGTAATATTTTTTAATTTTATTTTTACATAGGCCAGTTTCTCACTTGCCATAAAATTTTACATCACAAATATAGCATTTCACTATAGAATTTTAGGTGCAGCTTGCTCAGCTGGTGACTTTGACTTCTGTGTGCCTGCCCAGACCAGCCTCCTCTCTGCTGAGGCACAGAGTGACACACCATACTTAACTGCAGACAATTGTGGTACCAAAGGGAAATGATACTTCTACATCGATGAAAGCAGCAGGGATGTTTTATGTCAGTGATTCCTACTGTCTAATGATTATAGTTTCCTCAACAGGCACAGTAAGAAAAACTTCTAGTCTTTCATTTGCTTCCCTTGGTCAAGCCATTTTCTCCACGGGTTTCTTGCAATTTATTTTCTCATCTGACTTAGAGACTGTCTTGCAGGGTTTTTGTGTGTGTGTGGGGGGTTTTTTGTGTTTGTTTTTTGTTTTTTTTTTTAACTAACTACAAATGCTGCACTAAAATGAGAGGCTGAATTATCAGGAAGTAGAAAGGGATTAAAACTTGAAAACAAGATATGGGGAGAAGCATCCCAGTTGCTGAAGACTAAAAAGCCTGAGGTGAAATCTGATATCTACCAGTTGGCCCTTCATCTGCAAATATAAAAGTGTCCTGTGGAAAGCATTCATCTCAGTGTTTCCATCTAGCCAAGATGGTTTTGCACTCAACTCAAAGCTGAACTGCAGCAGATGAGAAGCGAGATATAAAAAAGAGAAGCAGAAATTGAGAACTAAAGCTGTCATACAGCCTTTGGCTGTCATCTGAGCCTTCACTGACCTTATATTCTCGTAAAAAACAGGACAGAAAATGATCGGCATGAGAGCCTTGATACCATGTTTACATGAGAGTCGGCAGTGAGGGAGACTGTGCTGAGATGGCACTCAGGTGCACCTTCATCCAGCTACTGCAGCAGCTGTAACTATCCCTGTGAGCAGGGAGCTTCCTGTCTGCAGGACTGTGGCTCACAAAAGGCATCTGAGGAAAATGAACTTCAAAAGTATTTTTTTTTTGTAATTAAAAAATAATCATCTTATTGGTTAAATGGTCTGATCACATCTGCTGATACTAGAAACATGGTGTTCAACAGAGGCAGGTGTTTAACTAGGAAAGTGGACTTTTAGTCCCAGTTTTGCACTCTCCTCTGTGGGAGGAGACACTTTCCTTTTAGATGAAGACTCGTTCTCTCTTTGCTGGCAAGGACTTCCCTCTGACCTCTGCCCAGCAGCAAAGAGAAAGGCACAGAGGAATGGGACTTGTGAACCTCCCTTCCACATCCTTGAGACTCAAAGTACTACCCTGAACTACTACACAAGTGAAGCTTTCTTAAGAGGCAATTTTAAAAAAACAGCTTAGTGTTTCAAAACTGGTGCGCAATTCCCAGGAATTCCTCCTCCAATTTCCAATTAGTATTCTACATATCAAAGACTAGATCTTAATTCACATGTGCAAGCTTTACTTGAGATTACAATATAGGACACAAATCTCTGGAATATTTACCTAACATTTGGGAGTACATTTTTACAGGCAAGAGAACATATCTTTCAGTAAAAATGACTGCATTCTAGAAAAGAAAGGCACACACATCTGCATGACCAAAAGCTCCCAAATCTTTACAGATCCAAGACTAAATTCTTCTATTACCTAATATTTTATTGGGAGTTTCCAAACAAACACTTGTAGGGTATAGCAATTGAACAACAACACTGACAATCTAAACCAGTTCATTCTTTCCCACAGCCCAAGAGGTAAAGAAAATAGAGAAAAGTAAAGTAAATTAAACTTGCAACTGCAGAATCAGAACGCACACATTTAAATCATTAAGATATTAAAAGAATACAGTTTGCCTATCATGATGATAGAAATTCATGATGCATTAGAAGAAAAATATTCCAGCTATTCAGAGCAGCCTGCAGGAGGATTTAGAGGACCAATAATGAGCTCTTATGTGCTGCTGCATGACTGAAGCTCGACTCCAACACCATGACTTTGTTGCTTCTAGAGTATCATGCAGAGCACTATTTATATACAAGCCCAGGCCAAATTACTGGACCTTGGCTGCAAATCTACAACAATAACTTGGATGTATTTTTTTGTGTCTGTAGATAAGGAGAAGGCTTTGCATATGAGAATACAAGAGAAACATGTCCTTGGTAATGCTTAAGGCTACCAAAATGTACTGATTCATCAAAACCAATCACCAGGTGGAAAAGCACTTAAAGAGCATCTCTTAAAGAGCAAATATCCTGAACCAACTCAAGAGTGAAAGAGACAAACGGAAACAAACAGAAAACCTCTAAACATCAGGTGAATGGCCTAAAAGGAGGAAGAGGTTGCTGTATTTTAAGCACCAGTGCAGAATATCCAGCAAGTACTTCAGGCACAAGCCAAGAACACACAGCCCTGGAGAGACCAAAGACAGATGATAGCACAGTGGCTGATTGATGTCAGAGGAGGTATGAAGGTTGGAACAACTGCATTTCTGTTTCCTACGTGGTTTCAGATACCAACAGCCAACACTGCACATCTGCTGTGCAGGATGCTACAGCTGTACCTGGTCCATTACACTTCAGTTTTTTTGTGTCTGCTCAGTCCTTAAATCTGCGTCACACCACCCTCCCCCTTACAAGCCTAATAGCTCCACTGCTTATATGCCCAAACTGCCCATCTTCAAGCTTGTAATCTTCTGTTTAATCTCTAGTGTCATAACAGTGCCAGCACCACCTTCACAACTTCTGGCATCATAGTCTAAAATAAAGTGGCTGTTATTAGGACTGGAAACATCTAACAATTGTGTCTGTAAATAACAAATGCACATATTGCATGAAATGAAGCAATGGAGCACAAGAATAGTTTCCAAACAAAGCAATTTGACTAGCTTACTTGCATGGTAAAACACGAACAACGTCGTTCTGCTTGTAACTCTCAATGCAGACAGCACAGTGATCAAAGTCTGGGTCTGTTTCCTAAAATGAAGAGAATGAAAATTCAAGTAAAGAATTAAGACTGTGACAAAGGTAAAAGTAGTTGTGACTAGTCCATGAACTGCATTGTGCCAAGTGGCTGTTACTGAGAAGATACAAAATCACTGACTGGGTTATTAGATTCCTTGAGAAAGAAAAGTATTTCAGACATACAAAACTCTCCCCTTATTTGGAGCTGGCAAATGGTAATTTGAAACATAAGCTAAGGCTTATTGGAGTATTATTTTAGCATTTGACAGAATCACTATCAAATATAGTGGCAATTCTCCTAGAGGCTTTACTTCACATTGGAGCTAAAACTTCTATTTTATTCAGGTGGTGTTTTGTTTTTTCTTCAGGAAAAGGATCCACCCTAGAGTACACAGGGAGCTGGCAGGGGAGCTCACTAAGCCTCTCTCCATCTTTTATCAACAATCCTGGTCAACAGTGGAGGTCCCAGATGACTCGAGACTGGCTAATGTGACACCCATTTACAAGAAGGGCTGGAAGGAGGATCCAGGGAACTACAGTACCCCCTCAGTAACTTTGCAGAGGACACCAAACTGGGTGGAAGCATTGATCTGCTTGAGGGTTGGAAGGCTCTACACAGGGACCTGAACAGGCTGGATTGATGAGGTTCAACAAGGCCAAGTGCTGGGTCCTGCATTTCAGTCACAACCACCCCAGGCAACACTACAGACTTGGGGAAGAGTAGCTGGAAAGTGCCCAGCAGACAGGGACCTGGGGGTGCTGGTTGACAGCCAGATGAACATGACCCAGCAGTGCCCAGTGGCCCAGGTAGCCAAGGCCAACAGCATCCTGGCCTGCATTAGGAATAGTGTGGCCAGCACAGGTAGGGAAGTGATCGTGCCCCTGTACCCTGGTGAGGCTGCACCTCAAGTGAAAGAAAGAACAGAAATATATTTTTTCTGGCTTCTCTCTGGAAGGAAAGTTTTCCACCACTTCCCACTCTCCCATTGCTGATAGTGCTGATAGGAAAAATAAAACGGAATCACATTAAAAAAGGCTGAAGGAAATAGTCTTCTATTGAAAATCAAATAATAGCCAGAATTCATTGAAAATCAAATAATAGCCAGAATTCCCTTGCCTTTTTCAAGTCAAAGAGCAAAAATTAAGCAAGATTAAGTGAGTATCTTTTTCCTGCTCATAAAAGTGGAAAAAGTTTAGAGCTTAAGACACCATAATATTTTAGCTTGTCTACTAGCAAAAAATCCTCTTGGAGTAACATTTACTATCTTTAATGAAATACCTGCTTATCCATCCACCCCCTTGGTTTAGTGGATATTTCTTTATGTAAGAGATTGTCCTTTATTACCTGTTTCTCTAAATTTATTTTTACTTTACACAACTCATATATGCAATGATTCTAAACTGACAGAACTCCACATAAACAAGCCCTGTGTACTCCTACCATTAAAAAACCCCAGCCAGTGAGCACACAAAACCACTGTCAGGCACAGTTGCCAGATGAAGTGTGAGTAGTGTTTAGAAGAAACACTTATTTGAAATATCCAGCCTTGCAGCACACACTGATACTCAAAGTGACACCCAACACCATGCCACAAGGCAAAGTAAACCTTCAACAAGCAAGGCAAGGTCACACATAAATCAGAAGGAGAAAGGGAAAACTGAGATTGGTTCCCCAGCAAAAACTAAACATAATGCTCAAGTTTATGATGTGGAAATTTTATTATACCTTATCACCCTTCTTTACTGTCCTGGTTGTCAATTTACCAATGGCTTTCTTGGCAGCATCTCCAAGGCGACGCTAATAAAATGACAAAGAAAATAACACAAATTAACCCTGATAATAAAGCTTCATTACTGTCCTTTATAATGACTGATTTGGGCTCAATACTAACATTGCAACACACACCATGGCTGTAGGCCAACACAGAAGACAAAAAGCATTCACAGCAAAGCCCACAGCTGGAGATTTGTTAGGAAGGAAAAAAGGAACCCTTACAATTGAGCCCAAAAATGCATTTAATAAGCATGGGCATAAATCTCACGGACCACACAGAAGTCCACAAAAGTGATCCTACATTTGTGTGACAAAACTAATCAAACACAGCCAGCAGAATTAAGGCTGAAGCTAAATGCCCTCCTGATGATTACTGTTATATTCTGTTCATAATGCTTTTTATTCAGTGTGCTCTAACATACCCCTTGTTCTCTTAAGCTTGATTAGTTTTCTTTCCCTGTGAGCAGGCTGATCTTATTCTGAGACGTGAGAATCCTCTCAGTGTAACCTAGTTTCACTCTCACTATTACCTGAAACCATCAGGATCTCACATAGAAAAAAAATAAATTATGGGTCATGAAATATAAATAAGCCAATACAGACTTAAGTAACACTGAAATGGATACTGGTTTGAAGATGAACTTCACTGTGACTGCCAAGCCAAGGTATTTTTTGTCATTTATGCTGTTTTTACAGCCACTACTGTTGGATGGAAGGAGCCATTTCTGCAGCTCAGGTGCCGATTCCTACTGCAGTGCCCAGTTCCCAGCCAAGGAAGAAGGGCTGTCTGCCAGCTGGTCCTTGGGATCCCAAAGACAGGGCACTGAGTGGAACAAAGCTCAGGAGCCTGAGACATCAGATTTGGTTTGCACTGACTGGAAAAAGGGAAGCTCACGTATTTCATGCTCCACCTCCATCTTGCACTAAGTTGCTCTGCCTTTGAGAGAGAGACACGCTGCTTCTGAAAATGTAAACTGCACCTGCCAAAGCCTTCCAACATAGCTTGAAACGAACATGTGTATTTTGTGCCTCCCTTCTCAGCTGTACTGAGAAACAAATCCTTCATAAGGTGTAACCCCCTGAATCACACACTTTCTCCGCATGCAAACTGAAACCAAGAAGGCTGCTTTCATTTGAGAAACACACTCCACCACAACCCACTGTACCACTGTTATTCTAGAATTATATAAGCACATTTTTTTGTGATTTCCACAGAATTTTATTTTATATATTTTAGAGCATGGATTTGAAAAAAAATAATCAGATACTCAGTCCCACCATTGAAGCATATACCCAAGAAGGAAATGCAGCATCAGAACCAGAGCTGGGTAATGAGGAAATTATATACTTCTTGCAGTCAGAAAACTCATCCGAAGTTCAACACTTGAGAAATTGGTCAATTTAAGCAAATCTAAATTACTTGCCCTAGAACAGGCATATTGGCCAGAGCATTTAATGACACAGAACACACTGGCACACTGCTGGGACAGATAATCATTGCATAAGCTGAAGTGTGATTACTAAGAAAGGAACAAGGCTGAAAAGGCATTTAACTTAAAGGCTTGACACTACCAACTAAGCAATTGTGGGTGGTATTTATATTTAGTTGTACTGCATATGATTGTATATACGATACAAGAAATCTTAAAATATTAGTTTCCTATTGGAGGCATAATAGCAAAACTCTTCCAAAATATATACGTTCTCTTATATAAATAAATTGCCAAACAATAACCTTCTCCTCCATTTAAGAGATCCACCCCTTCCATTTTCTAAATTTAAGAAACTTTTTTTATGCTAACACTGAAAATGCTCAGGTTTTGCTATTCTGGTAAGTCAGGGCATAGGCATACAGCCCAGGCTTGCTTTTAAACCCCAGAACTGTCTAAATGGTAAAGGCCACCACCACATGCAAGAGTTTCATACTCCTGGAGGAAGTATGCAAGAGCAGTGATGTGAAATACCAGTATCTACTTGAGCTATCTGCAGAACACAGCCTGTTTTTGATGGCTCTATTTTTTTTTTTTTTTAAAATTTGCCTCAACATAACTTAAAAACAAGATCATAGCCTAAAACAAGTTCTTTCATCACTAACAGTACAGCCTTCTCTCTGTGAAAGCTCCCAAAGCTCTTTAAAAACAAGCTGTAGCTGTCGCCACCTTCTTATTAAAGTTTAATAAGCCCA
Organism: Chaetura pelagica; assembly: GCF_000747805.2. Taxonomy (NCBI): domain Eukaryota; kingdom Metazoa; phylum Chordata; class Aves; order Apodiformes; family Apodidae; genus Chaetura; species Chaetura pelagica. The sequence goes on along the minus strand of NW_009951919.1, from coordinate 110,171 downwards.
GCTTTTTAAACCACATAAAATTTTCATCAAGTTTCTTCTGACCTTTGTAAAAATCTAAAGAAAGAAAAAAGGTCATAAAAGCCCTTTCCCCATGGAGCAACTGTTTTGAAACACAGACATTTGGAAGAAGCCTTAGTACCATGTAGGGGATGCAGGAGGCACAATTCAGTATTCCACAGACATTCATTGAGGAACAGCTATATTTAAACTTTCCCCATCCCCAAGGGACCACACTAAGTACTGGTTACAGTGTGGTCATTTAAGAATGACATCCTTAGGAAAACCTACAGGACGCCCAGAGGGCCTGTAGCATCAGACACTATTTATAGAAATTGAAAAGGAAATCCTGTGTCACAACAGAGGCTTTATAAGTTTGCATTTGGTTTAGGTTTGACAAAACACCAGAGCTCTACCTCGCAGTGAGCTCCTGTGTATTAGCTGAAATTGATGTGACTAGAGGTCAGCAGCTTTCTAACTTGGCCTTGGCAGAGAGATATGAAGGCAAAGAGTGCAAAGCAGATTTCCTGAGGTGTACTGACCCTTCTCAACAAAAGCCAGGCCACACTACGGAGGCAGAGGGTCATTAAGTCCACACTACTAAAACATTTACTTCTCAAGTTCAATCCATATTGGAGGTGATGACTTAATATCGCCAAGATCTCCAAGTGTGGTCACAATTAATTGAGCTCTTAAGCAAATTAAGAGCTTAAAAATAATGTAAGAAAGACATATTGGACAAAATTGTACTTTAAAATATTTGACCAGAAGAATCAGGCAGGCTGTACCAAGTGTGATCCTGAATAAGGTTGAAAGTTAACACATCACTAAGCAGCTCTTAGTTTTCTTACCCTAACATTCATGACAAATTATAGTTTGGAAATACCTTCAGAACTACCTTTCCTATTACAGAAGCTATCCTGAAGAGCATGGATAGAATTTGTAACATTTGTTCTGTGTCCCCTGACACTACACAACCTCATTCACAATTTAAACTTGCCTCCCCATTCCCAACCCACATACAGCATTTATTATTCATCCAATATAGAATATCTTAGGCTCATCAAAACTCAACTATTTTGCTTCAATTCTATTCTTTCCTGTCACGTAATAAGATCTTGTACTGGATGCTCAGGATGAAAACACTTAGTATACAAAAAACCTTATACATCAACATGCTCTGCCTTGTAGCAAGGAGGCTCTGGACACTAGTTTGACGGATATTCCTTAGAAATAATTTGTTCTCTACTGACTGTTGTATACAGAAATACCATCTCCAGAACTTAAGAGGGGAAAAACAAAAAAGAAGTCCCCTTACCTGATTTCTGTCACGTGCACTTGTATACCTGATCTTCTGGATGAAGTAAAATATTAGCCATGCTGAAGAAATTATCATCAAAACAATGAATGATATTGACACAAAGACTAGAGAGCCCCGACTGAAGTTCTTTGGAGGAACACGGGACCCCACTGCTATGGCCATCAGGACAGAGATATTCTTTTCCAAGTAATTCAGGATCTCCTTAACCTTTGATTCTGTAATCATGACAGCAACAATGTCTCCAGTTCCTGCAAAAAAGAGAAAAAGATTTAATTTACATTTAAAATTACAATGGCATGGTGCTCACAAGATTTTCCAAATGCAAAGCCATTTGACAACTTGAAGAGATTTTCATCTAAGTCATCTCTAGCACATGGAACATGCTACTGGGCACTCAACTCATGGCTTGTCCTTCAAACCCAGATTTTCAAATTAGGGCATTAACACACAGACTGTCTGCAGCTCCACCAGCACATAGTAACACATCTCTGCTGGGGGTTACACAGTACTTCCCACATGATAATTACTCTGTGCAGGCTGAACTGGCTTTCAAAAGTACATTTGTTCCAGATTTGAAGCTGTAAATACCTAAATAGGCAACCCACAGAAAAATGTTTAGAGGATGAGTTCAGTGACACTGCTAGAGTGGTCTTAGTATAGATAGTGCTGCATACAAGTAGCTCTGGAGAGTTCTGCAAGTTCCCCTGTGTGGTTATGTGGCTTTCATGTGCTACCAAGATAGTGAAGGTCCCGTAAATCACAATTCCAGCACAGAAGTAACAAAGCCAAACTTCTATTTATACCACTTCAGACAGAAGCGAAAGCAACGTATCCAAGTCTGGCTGCAAAGTAGAAGAGAAATGAAAAAAAACTTGGCAGAAGTCTGAGTGCTGATTTTATTATCCATACAAAGACACACTTGGTAAGATCACAAAGAGGCTGTCAGCTTCATCAGCTCCATTTTGGATGTGTAGCCCATCTGGTTTTCATGTCTTGCTTCTAGCCTACCTTGTGGCCCAAAGGAAAAGGTTTTGGTACAAGGATAATACAAGAACCAAACCACAAGACTTGTTGAAAAAGAACAAAATCCCCTGCAGAGCAGAGCGAGCACTAACATTTTAAAACCAGACACCCAATAATAAAGAGGATATTGAACTCAATGCAATTCTGATCAAAGCTCAAAGAAAGCAAAGTTTATAAGAAAACCAAAGACAAAAAGAAAAAAACCCAACAACTTAAGTGCCATCCTTATTAATCCAGATCCATTTGCTTCCTATCCTAGAAATCTTTTCAAGACCTATTTTCAAAATGCTGGCAAAGTCTGCTCATCTGTTTGCTCCATCTGCTCACTCCAAGCCACATTTCCTCAGAGAGGAACTGTATAATGCAAGTGACTTCGGCACCAAGGTTCTGGATTTAGAGTGGATTTAAGTGACAGAGAATCCAGCGTGACAGTGAAGAGAGCAGGTCCTATTTTAACACAAGAGATTTGTTCAAGGTCTTTTAATCAACATGCAATTTTTAATAAGTTCACAAAATAATGTGAAGACCCAAAAGAGCAGCATCTTTGAAACCCGAGGCACAAAAAGTCAGGGTGACAGACTTCAACAGCTACATAATTTTCCAAAATGGGAGCTTTAATAGAGTTGTGTAACATTCTTAAATGTTCTCTCATTACTCTTTCCATTCACAATGCCAAAGAATAACTTTCACAGACACATTCCTCAGTTTTCAGAGCCAGTTCCCTCACATTGGTGTCATGGATTGTGCTGACAGAACTACTCAGAAGAATCAGAGAAATTAAAATCTGCACAGTAATTAAAAAAAATACTCCACAGCCTCAAAATAACTTTCCACAAAATTGAAATTGTAAAGACAGTCAAGAATTCATGCCTTGTCCTGCTAACATGGCTGTAAATAGGAAAAGAATGTGTTTCTTCCTGAATGAGTATTTTTGAAACAAATGTCACAGGAACTCATAGGCTTGGAATAGCAACCAAAACCCAACACAATTTGTAGATGCAACTTATCTAATCACTACTGCATCACACACTCACACAACATCCACTGCATCTGAGTTCTCCAGAGATACTTCAGTTTGAGATGTAGTGTTTGGTTTCAAACTGACCAAAATATTTAATAGGCAGCAAAGCTCAGAAACAGAGTAGAAATCCACCACTTGCATTATTTCAGAGGAAATCAGCTTGGATTCCTACTTGTCCAGCTGGAAAGAGAGTCCTTGCCCAGACTTGAAACACTTAATTACAGGACAAGAGCCACCTTTCTTGCAAGATTCTCTGTGTAGAGGCAGCATGTCCTCCTGCAACCCCAAGCCCTGGCAGCTCAGATGGTGCAAGATCAATCAAGAGCAGGTAATTTATACTGCTTGGGATTTTCCCTAAGGTCCACATCTCGTTTGAAGAGTGAGGAAAGAGGAGGGGCACAACTGGACTCTGTTCCCCTGAGCACTTGTTCTGCTGTGCTTCCCCAGTAGGTGTTTATTTGCACCAAGGAATTATGTTAGCATCAAAATACTAGTCAGAAGCACTCAATGTAGCATTCTGACATGATTTACATTTATCTGCAAAGCAAAGCTGATTAAGATCTTCCAACACTAATCTCGTTCTGTCTGAATCAAAAGCTGAAGCCTCTACCTATTCCCTGCTGCCCAGGGAGGGTGACAAAGCTGACAATCTGTCATGCATTTTATATAAAGCCCAGCACAAAGGGAACCTCTGGCATCACTGCAAAGTGATTTGCATTCCAAATGACTCAACTGGGAACAGCCAAAGTGCTACTGCTGCTTCTGATCCTGCAAGAGCCAAGGAGAACTGCAGAGAAGAAAAAGGAATTGTGTCTGTTTAACATACTGAAGCTCAGTGGAAACTGGGACTTGGTTCATCCGTATTTTTGTCAGGGGCATCACCCTAAATAATTTTAGCAAGAGCTCCCTGTTTGAGAACAATTGGGGGCAGGAGGAGACACTAACTCATTTATTTTAAGCGCCTTGGAACCTTGCATTTCTGAAACTTAAGCAAAAAAAAAAATCCTTAGGTGAACACAGAAGAACTAACAGTATCCGTAAGAGTTAGAATATGGTTTTACTACACATTCTTATGGAAAGCAGTGTTCTCCTCTGCCAAGAACACTGTGTCCAGAGAAAAGAAGCTGGAATGCTAACTAAAATGAATGAACTACAGGCTCACCCATAGATGATAAACTAGGACAGATGCAAGGCAGAAGATAAATATTGACACCTGCAAATACAAATCATTTAATTGCTATCATCCAAGCCCAGACACCTCTTCCTAGCCTGCAATTTTACCATCTGCATGTTTAATTAGGATAGTTGTACAACTCTAGGTACGAAAAGGGATGAGGTTGAAATTAATCATTAAATCTGTGCAATATTACAGAGAGAAGACTTAGAAGCTAAGCAGACACTAAATCCAAGAATATATGAAAAACAGCAACATCCAGAAGTGTCCTGCTGAGCTCCTAAGGACTCTGCTTTGCTCTCTCACTAATCTGCCCATACCTCGTAGCAATACTACAAGAGCACATTTAGAAAGTCAACAGAAAGTAGCATCAGTGAAAAGTTACTAGCAAATAGTTACATCCTTTTGTGTTTGTTTATCTTGTTGATTCTTGACTACTAAATGTTGGTTTGAAGCACAAAATAAGGACAGCTATGGCCAGGATACCAAACTAAAGACAAGCACGGTTCAAGTAGCAGACTTCAGACCTTCCATCCATCCACTGTCCCTTGGAGGATGCAGGGAATGATAGCCTGGCAAAATGCAATTGCCAAACAGCTATTTTTTTCTCTCCTGGGCTTTTGAACATCCCAAGCAGCTGTTTGGTGAATACTGGAGAGATGAGACAATTCCTCCTGGACACCTGAGCAATCTGAGACTGAACTGCTGCTACTGCTGCAATGCCTCAAACCACCTTCTCACTGACAGTGAGAACAAAGCCTGAGATCCCATCTCAAGCACAGCAAATGTTGGACCACTGCAAAGAGGTACTGAACTCTCTTGATTTGATGTAACAAGGTTTACACAGAACTGATAATCAAGTCAGATGCTCATAACAGAAGTTAGCACTTTCCTAACATTTGGTATTTTCAGCTAATGTCCTTGTAATTTCCTAAGTCTTTGATAGCGCATGAGGATGCTGTAGACACAGCACGAAGCAGACAGACTGTGCTCATCTCGCTCTTGCAAAAGAATATTGGTCTCTCTTTAAATAGCAAACAGTATTTAACTGTAAGTGAATCCTTTAATGACCATTCTGAAAAACCTAAACTTAACACACATTTATCTGAACAGTTCTGCTGGTGGAAATTTCAGAGTACTTCCTTAAAAAAGCAGCAAAATCCCCTCCTTACTAATAAGGATAAAGAATGGTGCAGACAGCCACTTGCAGGCTGGATTCAGGGCATAATTCAAACATTGAAATGCCACTGCCTATTCAACTGCAACAATTGGAACATCATCATGTAATTGAAAATAAAACTGCTCATCTTCACAAACCAGATTTCCCCTCTTCTATTAAAATCCTGTAAATGTATGTTAAGCATTTCTGAACTTACTGTATCAGAAATAAAAATACAGCAACACACACTGTTTGGTATTCAATGAAGGGATCAGCCCTATTACTGTGAGTGACAGATTTCTTGGGCTAACATCAAGTAACAGTGAAACAACCCCAACACAACTTGGGAGCCCCCAAAACATCAAAGGAAACAGGAAAGCACAAATGAAGTGCTATGGCTATATATGAAGTTTTGAGAGATAAATTGGAAGTTCTGTGAAAACACCAGAAGACATCCAAGCTGCAGGAGAGCAGAGCCAGAAACAAGAATTACCCCTACAAGGAAAAGGATTTAGCCACAGAGAAAGGGATATAATCCATGGAACCTGCAAGGTGAGGTGAGGGAAAGGAAAAAACTGCACTGCTAAAAAAGGTGGCCTTGGGAAGCACATCTTTAAAATATAAAATTCACAGTACTCCAAAACACGAGGGAATGCACAATTTATTCAGATACATTAAAATTTCAGTCTGATACAAAAGAAAAACTGATTGAGAAAAACAGGTCTTACATTCTAAAAGAGGCTTTTGGAAAAGCAGACACCAAGAGGAAGAGCCTTGGCATATGTTCACAGTGCTTAAAAACAGGCCTATCTGCACATATTTTTATTTTATCTAATCAGAAAGCAAACAAGAGCACATCCAAGCTGTCAACACACAAGTGCAATCTCAAGAGCAAAATATATTGTTTGAGATGTCCCAAAGCAAATGGTTCTGCATACAGAAAAAAACCCTAATATTTGTCAGTTATTTAGTTATTCTAAGCAAGGCAATAATTTAATGCCAGGAATATATATAAATTTTAAAATGAGACAAGCATTTTAAAAACACTTATCTTCCTGTTGCCTTTATAATATTGAAAAGGCTGAATTCTTGTCTGCCTGTAAACATTTACTTTATGATGCCTAGTGTCAGACACTAGAACAGATGTTACTACCATGAGAAAATCATAAAGGAGAGCAGTATATTAAACTGTTTAGCTAGAATTAGGCTGTCACAGGATGTACCAGATCAATACAGCCAGTGGAACAACTATCTATCCCAAAGCACCCAGCAGATATTTGCAAAAATCACAAGTCTCTTTGCAACACAAACCTATGCAAAACAACCTGGGAAAAAGAAAAAGCTTCTAAGATTAAAACTTGAATTGTGACTGTCTACTTGAGATGACAAAGAAGTAGATGTTCAAGTTCAGTGAGGAGCAGGCTTCTATGAATTGTGACACAGTCAATTTATGTCTGAAGAACACTCAAAACTCTTGAAGGCAGCAAAAGGCTTCAACAGAGTTTACCCTGCCAAGCTAAGAAAGGGCACAGCACTCCACCCTCTAAATATGATTGCACCCACATTAGTGTTTTGCAAGGTACCAAACGTTGCTGTTCTGCTAAGAGGCATGTGAGGGATGTTCAGAAAGTTCTGCTCCTTTAAGGAAAACAAGCATATGATTGAGGAGTATGATGAGAAAACCAGAAGCAGCAAGAGAAGCTTTCCAAAGATGGGTGTGACACAATCAACCCTGTAGCACACTAAATCATTAAGCCCACAGGTGATTAATAATCTTATAAGCAGAAACAATCCTTCCAATGCCTGCCCTACTTCATAAAACAAATGATGCCTCAGCATAACAATCCTGTCATAATTTTACAGCAGCTTTATAACCTAGCATGACCAAAAGGTTCCTAAAAGAAGTGCTAAATAGCAAAGTCAGTTGAGGAAGCTATTGGGCCATATTTAGATTACAATGGCTGACACATTATTTCATAACCCAGTTGCTCTGCTCTGACGCTCAGACATTTCTTAAGGAGAAATCTGCATAAGATTAAAACAGGTAGTCACAACTTAAAAAAAAAAAAAAACAGCCTCATGAGATTGTTGCACTAGCCTGTAGCACACTAAATCATTAAGCCCACAGGTGATTAATAATCTTATAAGCAGAAACAATCCTTCCAATGCCTGCCCTACTTCATAAAACAAATGATGCCTCAGCATAACAATCCTGTCATAATTTTACAGCAGCTTTATAACCTAGCATGACCAAAAGGTTCCTAAAAGAAGTGCTAAATAGCAAAGTCAGTTGAGGAAGCTATTGGGCCATATTTAGATTACAATGGCTGACACATTATTTCATAACCCAGTTGCTCTGCTCTGACGCTCAGACATTTCTTAAGGAGAAATCTGCATAAGATTAAAACAGGTAGTCACAGCTAAATCCTCCTGCTTCATTCATGAGTCCAAGTCATGCTGATTTATGTGAGATGGTGCAGATGTGCCCCTGCACATCCTCAAGTTTGACAAGGTCCATCTGTCTCTGCTACACCCAGCAGACCCTACTCAAGAAAACCAACACTTAGAGTCTCTCAAAGATTCAACACAGTATCAGCATGTAGAACAGAGGTGTTGGACTTCACTGCAGATAATTTCCTCTCCATCGGCCTCACCCAGAGACCTCCTTTTAATCTCCTATTGTATGTCATATGACACTTAGCTCTGTTAGAATCATTAAAGCCCTTCCATCAAGTTACAGGATGTACCCACCTCTTCTCTCAACCTCCCACAAATTAGCAATTACCTGAATCTCTGCCCCATCTTGACTTTTGAAAGCAAAAATATGTTACTTGAACACTTCTGATGGGCACCAGGACAGATTCATGGCTGGGCTGGGAAGGGGAAAGCACGAGAAGAGAGAACTGATACATCCCTGGAACTAGAACTGCAGCAGAATTCACTTTAAAATGGTAAGGACACTGGGGTTGGGGATTTGGGTTTCTCCCTCCCCCCTCACTTTTGACTGCCTTCACTTTATATCCCATATTCCCCTTCTGTAAAAAGACTTCTGTCTTCTGGGAATGATATTTTTATATATATTTTTTTTAATGCATGTGACCTTTTGGATTCTTTACACTAGGGAAAAGCAATCCTAGATAAGAGAAAAGCAGACAGATGTTGCAATGACTTTACAGACATTTCACACCATGTTTTTCTCTTTTAGCAATGCTTTTTTGCATCTACTTGCAGCACAATTTTGAGAAATGGACGTTCCACTTCAATAATTCTGGAAGAGTAAAAGAAATGTGGTACAAAGGAATTTATAATTTTACCATCCTCTTTCCACAATCTGTGCACAGATTTTGATTTTTATTTTCCCTTTGATTCATGTGGTTTTTACAAGGCATTTACCCAAGTATTATGGTGAATAAACTGCATTTGCAGTCCTATTTAAGGAATACTTTTTACTGTTAAGGTTTTAGTAAGCTAGCAAAGCTGTCCACATTTTATATTCAAACCTTGAACAAATGCAAATTAATAAAAAGCAGACGTGTTACATTAGTCATTTCCCAAGTTTTGACTAGTGAAATGGTGTAATCCTAGCATGACACAATACTGAAAAAACTTGCTCATGTCACAATTTCACACATTTCTGAAATACGTAAGTCTTCCTGTCTTCAAAAGATATTTCTGCTTGTTTGAAAACAACCTTTCTTCCCATATACTTCTGAACAATGTCCAAAAACTATTACCTCATGCCCAAGCACTGATTAGTGTCACATTCTTGAAGACTCAATAATACTAATGTAATGTAGACCTTACTGGTCCATTCACCAATACAAGACACACTTGGATTTTGCTAACTAAAACTCTCCATATCTTGCAGTCTGTAACATCACCAGGTGTTAGCCAATGGCTTTCATTTTGCTATTTTAGCAGTTCCCACTCCCAATAATGGTATCTGGATCTGAAAAACCCAGGGATTTCTAAGGAAAGTAACCTGTGATTCTCATATATTTTCTTCTATCTACAGACAGCTTCCATCCAGATCCATCAATCTGGAGAGTCATTCCAAACAAATTCAGCAAAGCACAAGAGAAATGGCAAGAAAGCCTTACCCAAGGACACAAAGTATTTTTAAAGCTTCATAAGCAGCATATGCATAGATCACTATCATAAATTTGATTCCACTGAATCCATAGATTTTGGGAATTACTCTGCTGCTGGAGCCTACACTTTGGATAAGAAAAAGAATATAATTACTTACAGTCTCTAACAGTCCCAGGGGCCTTTTCACAGCCACAAAACTAATTACCCTTTCAGCTGGCTATGGAAAAAGGAGGCTAAGTGCTCTTATTTCAGTTGTGTATGAAGGATAAACTATGCAAAAACACTGGTAAGAAGTTCCATGAGGCATTGAGGCTGCATTAGCTTTGTAAAGGGGTTTTCCTGGCTTCTCTTGAAGAGACAAGCACTCCTTCATGGTCCAGAATCTGTGCTTCAAACACACTCATCTCCACATCTCCTAAAGTGTCAGGCACCTCCATCTAGATTTTTCTGATGGATACAGCTCCATGAAATGCAGTGGGAAACAGAATTAATGTTACTGCCATTCATTCCCCACATTTCCAATTAGCAAATATAAACAATATAAAATGATCAGACATGTAAACTATGGTTAGACTATTGATTTGTTTTGCCTTTTGAAAAGCTTCAAATTTAATGACTCATCTTGCCTTCCTTTTAACCAATATTCCAGGATAAATTAATAAATTGTAACAAGATTGTAACATACAATAAAAATAGTTTTTAGCTGTGGATTAAAAGTAGGATTTAGTACTCCAGGGAAAGTTTCACAGTGGATTTGGTATAGAACTGAAATAATCTGCAATGCACCCTGCTGTAGCTTTCAGGTGTCAGTTCAGCTTCCAGTTACAGAAAGAGACATTTGTGAGAAAAAGGCAAAGCAGCAGAGGAAGAGTGAGAGTGCTACAACAAAGGAGAGTGGCATTCCCACTGCCGGATCTCTGCAGTCTACTCCACCCACTATGGATTAGGGCAAGAACATGGAATTGCCATTAGATAGCAACAACTCCAAATGACCTCCTGCCTCTGACCCAGTGACCCAAAATAATCCACATAAAATGCATTCAGTTTTATCCCAGTTCACAGAAAGTACAGACCTTGCTTCCTGTGCCAGCATGCTTTTTAAGCAGAGAGGCAATCAGAAATTCTGCCCTTGAAAGGAAACTTTTTTTGGGAGGCAGTGTTGGCAGCTCCCTGCTGCACTACAGCTGAGAATCATCACCTTCTGCACCCACCCCGGCACAGAAACACCTTAATGCAGGAAAGGAATGCATTGCTTCTTCAGAAGTGCAGCGAAGACTGACCTTGCTGAGATGTCTCCAGCTAAGGACTTTTAAAGGTTTACCTGTATTCAGGTAAAGCCTCTGGAAAGGTATTATATTAGAAAGCTTTTACATACTTCAGGAAATTTCTTTGGTACTGCTACTGGAACCCAGCAACCTTATTTTGGCACTTTGTTCTAGATTTATCTTTTTCTGTTTGTGTTTGTTCCATACATTTTTAATACAAAATTCTAATTTTAGAGGCTTCTTTGGTTTATATTCTTTTCTTAAAATCCAAATAAAAGTATGTATTTTACTAGAGAAGTTCAATATAAAATGTAACTATTTTGTACTTGACAGGGCTGCCTCCAGCACACACAATCAAAAAAAACACAAAGTGCTATTTTACCTGCATTTCCTTCCTATTCCCGTAATTGACTATAAAGGAGAAAGCTACTACATATTTTCTCTACCACACAAGCTCTTTTTTACAAGACAATATCTGTTCTGCTTTAAGAGAAGTAGCAAACAAAACCACTCATAAAACTGCCTTCCTGCCAGTGATATCATAGGCTAACGTAACCTGTGCTGGGAAAGATGTCCTTCATTGAGGCGGATAGAGGACATCTATAAGAATGTGTAAAATACACCTACTTTACATGCATGCAGTAATACATACAAGAATATACACAGTGAAGATAAAAATGTTGCAAAAATGACAGTGTAAATACAGATCTTTAAAGTCCCCCAAATCCTTAAGGTCAATACCTACTTTAAAACTCAACTTGAAGTTGAAGGAGCAGAGACTATCATACAAGAAAAAGCAAGTTCTGATATTAGCAACAGAAACTGTTCATTTGACAAGGACTGATTCATGACTGACAGCTGCTATCTAGCCACCAGAAGGCATTTATATTCTGCTAAGTAATGTCTAGTGTATGAAAAAATTTACATACTATTAAATTTTCAAATGTGTGTTCGAGCATAAAATAACTTGGATAAAATACTGATCCCATAGGTGAGAACTGCTTAGTGAGCTCTTTTTGTAGGGAATCACCTCTCTGCAGGTGGGCACCACACATAAATCTGCATAATGTTTTACTTATTTCTAGTACAGATATTGCCTAAGCTGGTGATTGGAATTCATACAAATATCAAAGCAGGAAGGTGTGCAGTTCGGTGTGTGCATTATCAGCAGTTGCCACTTTCCTCTCTGCTTCATCCAGAAGACAGAATGCTCCTAAGGCTTGGTACACAGCAGTATAAAAATGATGTTACAGTGCTATAAAATGACACAAGGTCTATTTTCACCTCTCTGTGGAAAGAGAATGTAGAGCCATGAACCTGGTCATCATAATACAGTTGCAAAATCGTCTTGTGAAGAATGCATTTTTAACAGAAAAGAGAAATACTGCAGAACACTAGACAGCTTGGTGGCTCACCTTCATTTTCACTTTGTATCAACTCTATTTAGCACATATTTAGCTGAATCAGCAGCAGAACAGCTATCAAATACACAGGATTGTGTCCCTCCTGAACTTCAGGGATAGAAAATACTAAAGAGAAGAGATGCAGGGCAGCAGAGTATCTAGCTGCCAGATGATGTGCTCATTCACAACCTAAAAAACATTCAAGCAGTGATATGGTTGAAAAGGTAGACAAAGGAAGATGAGAGAGTGCCCTGAATATGGTTAGGACTCCTTTACACACAGCATTTGTTTGTATAGCCTCACCAAAACATTAGTCCAAGTGGGAAATAGATTAATAAACCTATTCTTGATCCTCCTATGAGTAATTCTCACCAAAGGATATGGGAATGCTGGATCCCAAGTCCTCCGTGTGCTGAGGCTAACACCAAAGGACTAGTCTGCACCTCAGTTACACACACTTGGCAGTTCTTCCATCAAGCAAACAGAAGTTATTTATAGGAAGCTCTGCAGACTACAGACTGCTCAGGAGATCCCTTACATGACCCTAAAGCTGGGGAGCAACATGCCTCTTTATTGCAGTGTGGTGCTGAGGTGCTACTGCAGTTTTAAATAATTAATTTTAGTCTGTTGCATAGTCTGAACAGTGAGTCCAACACTAACTTTGAGACAGTGTTTACAGCCCAAATCCATAACAGAGATCTCAATATACCAGGGTCTGAGTTTGTGCAGCTACAAACAAAATACTCAAAGATAAAATACGTATCATCTCCAGTAATTACATGTTATTTTAAGCTTGCCATGAGTAAGAGTAAATATTTGGAAGTCAACATGCTGAAGACAGTATTAGCTGGTCTTCAGAGCTAAAACACTGAGTGAACTAGAATTACCTAACAAGAGACAGAGAGGATCCCATCAATGTGAAAGCACCTGCCAAATCTAAAAGCATTATGAGCAAGAAGGTATTAAAATTATGATCAAACCTGTTATATGATTTAACATGTATTAGCAAACACTGCTAGAACTGTGTTGTCAGTGGTAGCTTTTCTGCCATCACGAGGCATTCCAGCCCTCAGAAGTCACAAATCTTTGTTGAACAGACTGCAGACCCTACAGTCTTAGAGGTGTCTCAAAATGAGACCAGGGCTGAAGGTTTAGGAGGCAGAAAGAGAAGTGGCAACAAAACACAAAAGGGAGGTGGTAAAATACGTTCTGCTTGAATATGGGACTTTTTGCCTGCAGATTGCTTGCAAAAACATCTAATCGAGGTATCCAAGATAAAAAATGGACTGTCACCAGGCTTTGAATTGCCACACAGAGGTCAAAATCTCCCTGGAAAATCCCTGGGGTGTGCAGAATTGGGAAGGTCAAACCCCACCAAACCAGAAGAAGCCACAAAACGTTTTTCTTGTAAAAAAGAGAGAAAGAAGCAACCACAGCACTTCAGTAAAAGAATTCAATTCTAATTGTGTGACAATATGCAGAGCAGTAATTAGGAAATTCCAGTCTCCAAGCAACCCCCTATGTTTAAAGAAAAAGGACTGAAAATATTCTAGAAAAAGAAAACAAAAAATCAGCCAGCAGTTCAGCCACCAAAAATAGAAATATTTCTTTTCTGATCAAGTTAAATCACTCCAAATTGAGAAATTTTCTGGGAAAATGAAAAAAAATGTAGTTAGCAGACTTGCTTTTAACCAAGGCACATTTTTATGTATGAGGCTTTTACCAGCTAACCTAAGTCAGTAGTAATAGCAAAATTTTACACTTAGATAGCCCTAAAAAGGTAGAAATCCAGAATTTCCTCACTACTGTGGACCAGCAAGAGTGTAATTCTAGACAACGTACAGAGGCAATTAATTTCCAAACCACTATGTATTGTTGATTCCTGTATGGCACTCAAGGACATGATATAGAAAGAGAACACTCTAAAGTGTCATGAAAAAAAGCAAAAGCTTTCCTAAGATCCTACTGCAACTGTTAACAATTGAAAGTCCTCACCATAGCAGTCAGCTGAAGACATACTACTATAAAAATTCTCCAGGCACAGATACTTTGTAGCATTCTAGACCTTCCATTCTATGTTAGCTTTTCTTCCTCAGCAAGGATTGAAATAGATTAAGCTAAGAGCTTACAGATAGCTCCTCACTCCAAAGCACCCATATCCCCACTGCAGAGGAAAGCACTTCTCATTGGATAAAATGTATGCTAAAGGAAAATAACTTTTCAGAATTATTGGCTTGTTTCACTATATTGCACACACGTAAACATCATCAGAGAACAGGCTATTCCAAACGGCATCATCCGCGTGCCGATAAGAGCTCTTTAGCCGTGGTTTTTATGAGTCCTCGAGCAAAAAAAGAATGATAGTGGAAGAGATGCCATTTTATTTACCTTGATGAGTCATCGTGACAGGCTCTTCACTGGATATATTGTTGTAAATGACCACAGCTGTGGCATTATGTGACGCTGCTCGCAGTATTTTCTCTCGGAAGGTGCAGTTCCCTCGCTGCAGCAACGCGATCCACTGCTTGGTGTTTGGTGGCACCTGGAACCGTGTCCGAGGGTCACAGCCCAGGCGATCTGCAACTGAAATAGGAAATGCATTTACACAGATGGCAATTTATTCCCAAGCAAGCAAGAAACTTACTCCAAGTTTTGCTGAATTGCTTCCTAGCGCATGACAGTTTTTAGCTGTCATACGCTGGGAAGCCACTACCCTCTTGGCAATGAAGCATAAAGCTAACTGCATTCTTATGACAAAAAAAGTCTTTAAAGAAAAGTCTTGTGCATTAAAAGCTGTGACTATATCCCCGACAATTAGGCTCACTAACACAAGCTATTTTTAACTCTCCTGCAGCTAGAACAATGAATTTACATTTGAATCAATACCTGCCTACAGGCTGAAAAACATCAGAATACGGTTCATGTGCTATAGGAATCTACAAAGCAGCTGTTGATCTGTCATTCTGGGGAGAATAACTTTTTTCCTTTCTAATGCAGTCATAAATATCATTGCAGTGGGAAGTATTACTAAACAAAGGGGGTTGTGAAAACAAGATTTCAGAGTTATCTGCCATGTGCAGGCTACTGTAAAAAAGGACAGTATTAAAAGCTGATCTAGTGAAATGCCAGCAGTCACCACCAGCTTTTTATGTGTGCACATTTTGTCTGCAAGGAAAGGCATTCAAACTCAGAAAGAAACAAACAGTTTTGTAAATACAGTGCCCCCACGTTGTCAGCTAAACAGGTATTGATGGTATAAAGGAAGAGTAACAGAAATAGCAAATGCCAGATGTCTGGATTCAACAGCACACAAAACTCATTCTTTTGTCCTGGCTGATGCTGTAATGTATCCTTGAACAACCCAAACCCACACAGAGCAATGTACAAAAAGAAGCACAAGTGCAAAGCAGAAGATGACTCCCCAGTACAGCAGCTGAAACCAATGAAAGACATTTCTGTTTACACAACTGGAAACGTGCAGCTTAGTCTGATACACTCTTCACATCATTAAAGGCTTTCAGAAATTCAAAGCTGACAGTAACTTAAAACTCAAATATATTTAGCCTTTCAGACTTCAAGGGTATAAGAATCTTTGGCTACTAAAAATGGTAGGGATAAACAGTGATTTTTCAAGACAGAAACAAAAAAATGTTTACATAATAGCTCTGAAAACATTATGGATCCTAAGAGCAATTAAAAAGAAGTGTCCCATAAAACTCTCCATTTAAAGAAGTGAGCTCTTCAGCACAGACGATGGGATTTCAGAAAAAGCTCTACCACAAAAAGTAGCCAGTTTACCATATCAGCTGGAAACAAAAGATTTTTAAGCATTCCCAGCTTAGCAGAGCTCAGGTTAAAACCTATAACAAAGGAGACTCAAATACCTAAAGGATCTTTTCCGAAACAAGAAAGAAAATCTTTTGTTTGCTTGAGGAAAACTAGTGCAGATGAACCTATATTGTGGCAGTCATACAGGAAGTCGTTGCATCTCTTAATTTGGACAAGAAGTGCCTCTCCCTGTTCCTCTGGAAGGAGGGTGGGGAGCCAGATAGAAGCACATCCTCTTCACAATTGTTTTTCAAGGCTGTATTAGACATTTGAGACATGGAGGGCTATTTGCTGTATTTCTTCCATATTTGTGGTTTTGTTGTGTACATGGATTGGGGAAAATCTGAGATAGAGGTGCTTGAAGCTGAATTTTATAGGGTATTTTCTTCCATTGCCCTGACATTATTACTCGAACTCTTTGGAAATTGCTAGCTAGCACTGATCCACACATCTTGTTTTGGAGCACTGGTGACAGCCATCAGGAACAGCAATGATCACAGGAGTGCACTTTCCTATCGACTGCACGTCTGTAGCTTGTCTTTGTAGTCCTACATTTAAGAGAACAGTACATTTTTTTAAAGGAATCAGTCCTTTTTTGAAAATGTGATAGAACCACAACATGGCACACGAACAACCCATCTTGATGTTGTCTGTTAAGATAAAAGAAGTTTACTGTTCAATGCAAAATTCCCCCAGCTCAGCACATTTTCACTTAAAAATGCTGGAGGGGGAAAGCACCAACAGACTAAGATGGGAAGTTTCTCAAGCTTGAAAGCTAAAAATCCCATCTTTCCCCAGTGAAATCAGATTCAAGAATCTCAGATGTGATCCAACCTTTGGAAAACACCCTTAAATAAATGGCCACAATTCCACAGAATCTCCTCAAACTGTCAAAATTAACTCTGAAAGTAGACATCATGGCCAACCTGAATGTACTTAAAATACACAGGATGGATGAAAAGCAGTAATCCTATGCATTATTTACAGTTTGTTTCAGTCTAACCATGCTCAAAACTAAAATAGCAAGAGAAAAACGGCCACAAAAATAGGGTAATAAGTCATTAGAATGAAGAACCTATAAAAGCAGTAAAAGGCAAAAAGCACCTTAAAAAGGGAGGTAGCATTCTCAGAAGCCTGTTATATCATTTAGTTTTACAAAAATTTATGTAGGTACCTTTGAATTTGTACATCTTGAAATCTAGCTTAAAAACCTGATAGAGAAAGTAGTAAGAGGCAACAGAAACTGCATCTGTGGGAAAAGTGATACAAAATTTTCTACCATGGCAGTGATGGAAGTTTCTTTCAGATGTGGACAGAGGTACAGAATGTTACTGGAGGGAGCAACAGGATTAGGAAACAAGGTATGAAGAGATAAAAGCTTTCCAGATCTAGAGTAACAAAGACCACTCAAATGCACATGGCACGTTGCTCCTGATGAGGTGGATTCAGAGTGTCCCGAGGAAAAAGGATCAGCTGACAATATTACTCTAGCACTTCTCAAGCAAGACAGAAACTTTAAGGAAAACATGCTTGTTTCAGATGAACTTGAACTGAGTAACTGCAAGTCACTTAATAAAAAGCCACAACCCACTTTTCTTTACATGAGCATCCTATTACATCACAGAAATGTTAGGTAATCTTTTAACTAAATAAAACTCAGGAACAAAAGAGGAAAACCTTGGTTTTTCTGCCCTTCTTTTCAACAGACTTCGTACACTCTGCAAAGAGTCAAAGTAGTATAATCATACTCTTCTAGCACAGTGAACTGCCTAAATAAAACATCTCCTCTACACCTAACGTGCCAGGCACATCAGCTGGCACTAAGCGGGACAGATAAACGAAGTGTCAGCAAGAATCATCATCAATAGCTCTCCATTATCATGCCATCTATGCTCCATTGTCCAAAGTCCAATTAGGATCTAAAAGACTAGGGCTTGCAAGTATTACCTGGACGATGTCCACGCCAGAATGAAAAGCAACTTCACATTAAATTAAATTTATTGTAAAACGAATCACTTGCAAATAAAAATATACGATCAGAAGCTATGTCATTTTGTAACTTCAAAAGATACAAGCATACAGAAAGCCATCTAATTATTTTTCACTGTAGGTGTGCTACTCTTCTGGCTTATTCGAAATAGAAGTTGCTTACATAATCTTTCCTTTCTCCATATCTACTTATATACCATGAATGTGTTGGCAAAAAAACAATCTTCCATTCGAAGTGGCAGCCTGCTGGGTTAAAGAGCTACATACACTGTGGTTGTAAATATCTCCCTTCCTGCTATAAGTCCCAACACCTCAGAAGAGCCTCTTTACAGAAGGCTCAGCTGCAATTTAAGGCTCTACAGTTAGGCTGCACGTTTGTTCTCAACATCAGGACAGCTTCAGTTCCCTCTTGCAGAAGACACAGGACCGTGCAACTTGCACAGAACTGTTCCTCTTTAAGCATTTTTTATCAATTCAAGAGACGTTCCTGCTGGACTAATGTTTCTGACAGCATTTTAGGGAGTCATGTGAAAGAAATAATTAATAAAACAATACATCCAGCCTGTAAGAGGGGCAGTCATTTTGTCGCAACAAAAATGAATTTATTAGGTCAACTGTCAGAGGCTTTGTCAGAAGCAAACACCTGCCTGCATGGAAACTGTCTCCTACTTCTGAACCACAACTGGATTTCCTCTCTCTCATATACCAGGTGCTTATGTTGCTCTTGCATTGCTTACAATGCAACTGTGACACCTCACTTCACCCAAGGCTTCTGCACTGATTATCAGACTTTGTCCCCTTTTCACAGAAAAATACCAGCGCTGTGATCTCACACCCTGGGTATTAACTATTTTATTCCACGGTTGATTTTTGTTTTGTTTGTTTTGGGTGGGGTTTTTTGTGTGTGTGTTGAGGTTTTTTTAAAACAAAACAAAAAATTCAGATATCTTGTCATTGATTGCATCTCAGCTAATGCTCTACTCTCTCAGTTGCCAGAGCTGGTCTATCTCAGCTACACATACAGAAATCATTTTGAAGTCTGACCTTCAATCACTGTAATACAATAGGTGGAGAGACACCACCAATATTTTGAGGGACAGCAGATCAAGAGACTCCTCGGGAAAGAAAGCAGCCCAGAGGAAGATGCAGCCCCATGCAGCCTGTGCCTCAAAGCATTCCCTCCCCTCAGCATGCACTGCCCCAGCAGCTGCTGTGCAGCACACCTGCCTGGCAGAGCAGCCAGCCTTGTGAAACACATTAATTATAATCCTGTGATAAAATTTCCAGAAAAGGAATTCAGCTGGGAAATTTAGAGAAGCAACATAGCAGCACTGCTTCTCTTATTTCAAGGAAGGGTACTGGTTACTTGCTATGCCATTAGGGTTTAATACATGTAACACATACCTTTTAACATGCTACTACTTGTGCCATTATCAATAATAGTCCTTATGCAAGCCAGTTATAATTTCCACTTTTAAAAAGCTGTGTCAACAAATTATGTACAGCAATATTTTGTTTTCAAGAGCTATTTCAAGTAATCGCTCTGACCAAAGCTGGCTTTAATATTAGGAGAAACCCTTTGAACAAGAAGCAATCTTGTTTCAGGGAAGGAGTTAAATAAAAGAAAATCACTGAGGCTTAGAAGAGTGCTGCAATAGCTCAGATTTAATCTTGTTAGCTCAGTAAGTGTATGACAATTATGGCTATCAACTTCAATATGTAACTTCCACTTTTGGCATCAATTAATGACTACTAATTAAGCTGGATACTGAAACCAACAATAAAGGATGGATGCATGCACAAGATTTTTTTCTTCCACAATTCTATATTTATTGATGCATTTGCTTGCTGCATTTTCCTACAGCTTATTATTCTGGACCAGAAAGAAACGCAAAACTGTCTGAATGTTACCTAAAGCTCAACAGTTACCAGGAAACTGTAATTTTGAGGCTTCTGCAGCTAGAATTTGTTCACACAACATGTTTATGAAGTGTCAGATGGTACAAAATGCTATAGTTACAGTACCATGCACAACATAAACCTCCATCCCCTAACATTGTGTGAATATATTTTTTTCCTCACTTTTCACATTTTTCCAACACATTTTTCCTCAAATTCCGAACCTCCTTCCCCAAGCACAACCCTATTACCCCTTCAGCACAGATCTCCCCCTTCATAAAGCCATCACCTCCCCACAAGCCCTTCAGACTCCATTTCCTTCCCCCTACACCCCCTTCTTCCTGACCTACTGGCTCAGTGAGTCACAACATTTGCAAGTTTAGCTCTGAGTCTGCTGCTTTCGCTTCCTATCAGTCCCATCTCCACACATTGCCCTGCCTGCTTGCCCAATACCCAAAGCCAGCAGAGGTGCACAAAACCTCACCTCCTGGCAAGGTGTGACCAGCTGTGAGACTTTGAAAGCACACAAGACTGACCTTTCCAGTCCACAACTGTGTATCCAAACCAGAACAACATCCAATAACCCAGACTCAGCAGTTTCAGAAAACATTCTCTCACCATGGAGAACATTTTTGAGGGAACTAAGCCACAAAGTGCTGCAGTTTCTACCAAGAAACTGAGTTTTCAGTGGCTTCTAGCACAGTTTGTCCCAGCATGAGGAATGTGCCTGACACCCAAAGGTGGGCACCACAAGTGGTGTCCAGCACCTGATACCAAGGATGCTCAAAAGCAGAGGTCACTGGAGCAGCACAGGGCTGAGCACTTACACAAGTACTTACTGTGGCCTGAAGCGCCTGGGTGCACAAAGTCACAACTAACAGAGTAAGGGACTGAGGGAGAAGTGCTTAGCAACCTCCCCAACTAGACAATACAAACCTGAACTAAACTACCAGAAAAGCTGCATCAGAAGATGCACTTCACTATTATCCTTTCATGCAGAACAAAAGGAGCATTTTTTGATAACTGGCAAGCATTCCTACCCAGAAGCTGCTTAAAATGCTCCTCTAATGTGAAATTATTTCAGTCACGACAAAAGATTCACAAGTTAGAGGAAGTAAGGAACTAGAAGTGGAAGAACTGAAGAGATTAATAGAGGAACTCTGCTGCTATCAGATATTTAATGCACTTGGAAAGGTTTGCAAACATAGGTGCTCTGACAGACAGTTGCTGGAATGACACTTTTCACAAGTCACATTCAGAAGGGGTCACACAAATTACTACCATATCATTTCCAGGGGAACATTGCTTTTGAAAGCTAGTATCAATTTCACACACAGGTCTATAAAAAGAACAGGGAAAGAATTTTAATACATGTATTAACATCATAAGGTTGAATTTGATTTATGAAACTCAGCTAAAGAAAAAGGAGAAAAGATTGAATAGATCATTTTACACTGAAACGTGAAGGATGGGTAACACACAGGACTGGTGACTTCAAAAAGTAGTACATAAAATATTGTGCATGTTCAAGAACACAAGTCAACAAAAAACACAGCTGAGCACAACACTTAAAATCACAGGCTGTGCTATTGCAAATGGTGTATGTTCAGCAGCAGATCCTTGGCCTTAAATTCTGAATCAGTAAATTCAATTATTTCCTTTAAGGCAATGAGTAAGGGATCTAAACACAGCATGTAAAAATGTGACATTAAGGACACTGCAGCTCTAAAACATGGAGGCCCCAGCCATCGAGGTGCTAACAGATCACCCACATTCATTGAAATTTACAAGGGACAGCCCATGAATGGGGGAATGCTTGACACCAGAGCAGTTTCAGAGTCAAGGTATCTTCAAACATAGTAGCTAACAGCTGAAGAGCTCTTTTCCTCTTAGGATACATGAGATCTGGGAGGAGTGTTTACTGCTCTAAGAGCAGAGGCCAGTGCCAGCTACTTGTATTAAGAGCTATTAGAAAAAATATTTTGCAAACAATTTC